>NC_030681.2:585602-773541 GCF_000004195.4 Xenopus tropicalis
TGTTTGTGTTACAGGACGGCAGTGGTAAGGTGAGTGTGAGTTTGGTGGTTGTTCAGGTGTAGCGGACAGTGTAACGTGAGTGTGATTGGTGTTGTCTGTGTTCAGGACGGGCACGTGTAACGTGAGTGTGGAGTTGTCGTTGTTGGTGTTACAGGCGGCAGTGTTAACGGTGAGTGGTGGTTGGTTGTGTTGTGTAACAGGAGCGGGAGTGTAACGCAGTGAGTGTGAGTTTGGGGTGTCTAGTTGTGTTATCACGGAGCGGCAGTGTACGTGAGTAGTGAGTTGTGGTTGTTTGTGTTACAGGACTGGCAGTGTATACGGTTGAGTCGGTGAAAGTTGCGTGTTGGTTGTTGTTTTTTTGTTGTACAAGGGGCCGGCATGTGTAACGGTGAGGTGTGGAGTTGTGTTGTTGTGTTAGCAGGACGCAGTGGTAACGGTGAGTGTTGGAGTTGTGTTGTTGTGTTAAGCAGGGACGGCAGTGTAACGTGAGTGTGAGTTTGTTGTTTGTGTTTACAGGAGGCAAGTGTAACGTGAGTGTGAGTTGTTGTTTGTTGTGGTTACAGGACGGCAGGATCGGTAACGTGAGATGTAGTTGTGGTGTTGTTGTGTTAAGGCGCGGCAGTGTAACGGTGAGTGTGAGTTGTGTGTTGTTGTTACAGGACGGCAGGTGTAAGCGTGAGTGTGAGTTGTTGTGTTGCTGGTTAAGGACGAGGCAGTGTAACGTGAGTGTGAGTTGTGTTCGTTGGTAAGGACGGCAGTGGTAACGTGAGTGTGAGTTGTGTTCGTTGTGTTACAGGCGGCGAGTGTACGGTGAGTGTGAGTTGTGTTGTTGTGTTACACGGACGGCATGTGTAAGTGAGTGTGAGGTTGCGTGGTGTGTGTGTTTACAGGGACGGCAGTGTTAACGGTGAGTGTGGTGTGTTTGTTGTGTTACTAGTGGACGGCAGGGTATACGGTGTGTAGTTGTGTGTTGTGTTAAGGGCAGGGAGGGCAGTGTGGTTACCGTGAGTGTGAGTTGTGTGTGTTGTGTACAGGACGGGCAGTGTAATACGTGGAAGTGTGAGTCTTGTGTTGTTTGTGTTACAGGAGGGGCAGTGTAACGTGAGGGTGAGTGTGTGTTCTGTTGGTGTTACAAGGACGGCAGTGTAAGCGGTGAGTGTGAGTTGTGTCGTTATGTGTTACAGGTAGCGGCAGTGGTCAAGCGTGAGTGGTGAGTTTTGTGTGTTGTGTTACAGGACGGGCAGTGTAAGGGAGTTGTGGAGTTGTGTTGTTTGTGTCTACAGGACGGCAGTGTACACTTGAGTGTTGAGTTTGTGTTGTTGATGTTAACACGGACGGCAAGTTGTAAACTGAGTGGTTGTGAGTGTGTGTTGTGTGGGTGTTAGACCGATCGGCAGTGTAATCGTGAGTGTGCAGTTATGTGTGTCTGTGTTACAGGACGGCAGTGTAACGTGATGACGTGGTTACAGGGATGTACGTGATTGTTGTGTTGTTTACAGGACGGCAGTGTGATGAGGTTTGTTTCGGCGCATGTAGTGATGGAAGTTGTGTTGTTGTGTTTACAATGTGCGGCAGTGCAGCAGGAGTGGAAGTGTGTGTGTTGTGTGTCTACAGGACGCGCTCAGTGTAACGTGAGTGTGAGTTGTGTTGTTGTGTTAGGAAGGCGGCAGTGGTAACGTGAAGTGTGAGTTGTGTTGTCTGTGTTTACAGGACCGGCAGTGTAACCGTGAGGTGTGAGGTGTTTTGTGGTGTGCTTGTAAGCCAGGGACGGCAGTGTAAACTGTGATGTGGTATTTGTTGTTGTGTAAGGACGGCAGTGTAACGTGGTGCGAGTTTAGTGTGTTGTTAGTCGGTGTATTAGTGGTGTTGTGTTGTTGTGTTATCAGACGGCAGTGTAACGTGAGTGTGAAGTTGTGTTTTGTGTTCTACAGGTACGGGCAGAGTGGACCTATAGCCAGGGAACGGGCTGGTTCGCCGTGGAAGACGTGACGTTCTTGCGCAGAAGCAGCGAAATGTAGTCGAAGAAACTGCAGGGAGCGGCCACCCCCGGGAACCGCCGAAGACCTCGAGAAGGTAAATGGGCCTGCGCTCTAACACTCCCCCCACAACTAACACTATCCCTGTGCCCCCCACAGCTACACTATCGCCTGTGCCCCCCACAACACTAACACTATCCTGGTGGCCGTCCCCCCACACTAACACTATCTCGTGCCCCCCCCCCACACCTAACACTATCCCTGTTCCCTCCCCACACTAAACACTATCGCCTGTGCCCCACACACTAACACTATCCTGTTGCCCCCCACACACTAACACTATCCCTGTGCCCCCCCGCACCACACAACACTATCCTGTGCCCCCACCACACACCAACACTATCCCTAGTGCCCCCCACACACAACACTAAATCCCTGTTTCCCCGCACACACCTAACACTTCCCCTGGTGCCCCACACACTAACAACTACCCTGTGCCCCTCCCCCCAACAATAACACTATCCCTGTGCCCCCCCCACACATTCAACACTATCCCTGTGCCCCAGCACACTAACACGTATCCTGATGCCCGCCCCAAAACACTAACACTATCCCTGTGCCCCCCCGACACCTAACACTATCCCGTGCCCCCCCACACACGTAGACCAACTATCCCTGTGCCCCCCCCACACACTAACAACTATCCTGTGCCCTGCCTAATATCCTGGGCCCCCCCCCACACTAACACTAGCTCCTGGTGCCCCCCACCACACCTAACACTATCTTGCCCCCCCACACACTAACACTATCCCTGTGCCCCCCCACACACTAACACTATCCCTGTGCCCGCCCCACACAACTAAGCACTATCCCCTGTGCCCCCCACCGCACACTAACACTGAGCCTGGGCCCCCCACACACAACTACCGACTATCATGTGCCCCCCACACACCTAAACACTATCCTGTGGCCCCCCACACAAGGCAATCTATCTAACAGGCCTATCGACCATCTACACTGTGCACTGCCTCCCCGAGCAGGGACACACTAACACTATCCCGTGCCCCCCCACGCACACCAATCCTGTCGCACCTAACACTATCCCTGTGCCCCCCCACACACACTAACACTTCCCTGGTGCCCCCCACACAAACTAACACTATCCCCTGTGCCACAACACTACCTTCCCTCACCACCTAACACTATCCCTGTGCCCCCCCCCACAACACATCTGCCCCCAACACAACATTCCCCTGTGCCCCCCACAGGGGACAGGCCTAAATCTATGTCTTGTGCCTGCCGGGCGTCTACACACTAAGACATTACCTGTGCCCCATCCCAATTCCCTGTGCCCGCCCCACACCACCTAACACCTGATCCCGGTTGGTGCGCCCCCCACACAATTAGTGCTTTAACACTAGTCCCTGTGCGCGCCGCCCACCGCCAGTGATTTCCCCTGTACACGCTCATCCCAACACTTAATCCTCTGGTGGCCGCGCCCCCACACACCCAACACACTATGCCCCTGTTGCCTTCCCACCACACCTAACACTATCCTGTTGGTCCGCCCCCACAACACTAAATAAGCGCGTGCCCCCCACACGGTCCATCACCTATCCCTTGTGCCCTCCACACACAAAGCACTATCTGCCTTGGTTGCCCACCCACCACACTAACACTATCCTGGTCCCCCCACACACAGCATCCCTCCCCAACACTCGCTATCCTCGTGCCCCTCCCCACAGCTAAGCCGAGACATTCCTAGTGCCCCCCACACACTATACACTAGTCGCCTGGTGCCTCCCCCACGTACACTACACACTTATCCCTGGTGCCCCGCACCGCCCCACAACTAAGCCTATCCCCTGTGCGCCCCCCACACGAACACTATCCTGTGCCCCCCCACATCACCTAACACTATCCGGCTGCTGCCCCCCCACACACATACACTATCCCTTGTGCCCTTCTCCCCACAGCTAAGCACTATCCCTGCTGCCGCCCCCCACACACTAACACTATCCTGCCCCCACCATCTCGTGCCCCCCTCACAGCACTAACACTATCCTCTGTGGGCGCCCCACACACAGGACACTATCGCCTTTGTGCCTCGCCGCCACACACTAACAACTATCCCTGTGCCCACCACCTTTCTGTGCCCAACCAAACTGCCGTGCCCCGCCACAACCTACTGCGACCCCCCCACACTAACACTACGCGGGTGCCCCCCCACACACGTAAACGCTATCTTGCCCCCAACGTACTAGTCCCTGTGCCGCGCCACCAGCTAAGGACACAACACTATCCCTGTGGTCCCCGCACGGACACTAACCTATCCTGTGCCCCCTTCCCAACCACTACACTTATCCTGTGCCGCCCCGGCCCACAGACACTAGACTATCCCTGGCCCCCCTACACACACAACACTATCCCTGTGCCTGCGCCGCCACACACAAGCGAAACACTACCCTGTGCCTCCGCACACATGCTTGCCATATAGCTATCCCCTGGTTGGCCCCCGCGCACGACACACTACCTTCCCTGTGCCCCCCCGCACACACTAACACTATCCCTGGGTGCCCCCCCCAACACTAACAACTAATCCTGGTGCCCCCCAAACACTCACACTATCCCTGTGCCGCCCCTCATCCCATCAGCTTTCCTGCGTGCGAGCGTGCACGCACACTAACAACACTATCCCTGTGACCCCCTCCAAACCAACACTAACACTAATCCGTGTGCCCTTGGGGCCCTCTTGGGGGACGTGGCCTGCGGGGGAGCGGGGGGCATGTTTAGTGGCTTTGCCTGCAGGGGGGGCAAGTCTATGTGGCTTTGCCTGCGGTGCGGGGCAGTCTACTGTGGCCTTTGCCTGCTGGGGCCAGGTTATGTGGCTTTGCCTGCAGTGCGGGGGCAGTTTATGTGGCTCTTGGGGCCTCGAGGGGGGGGGTCAGTTATTGGGGGCTGGCCTGTCGTGGGGTCGAGTTATGCTGGACTTTGCCTGCGGGGGAGGGGGGCGAGGGTCTATGCTGGCTTCAGGGATTTGGCGTCGGGGGGGAGAATCGGGATGCTGCTGCTCATGAAACCTGCTCTCTAACAACGTGACTGTTGTTGCCCCCGGGTGACTGCCCCCCCATATACAGTGAGCCTTTTGGCTGTCTGTCGGTCCCCAGGACGGGGGGGGGATGGCTGCGCCCTGGAAGGAAAGTGGTCCGGATGCGGGGAAGGCTGGAGGGAGGGATCCCAAGCCAGGGCGCCTGGAGAGAATCAAAGCCTCTGGCCGGGAGATATAGAAGGAGAACCCCACGGTGAGTCTGGGCCCCCGCGCGATTTCCACTGGGCTATCAGACCTTAGTCTTGTGGGCGACCCACTCTCGTTCCTTTTCTGTCCCTTGAGCCTCAAAGTACTTGCGGGGGGACTGGGGGGTCGGCTGCGTGCACTCAGGGGGGTGGGGGGGCGTGCTGCAGCCATCAGTGGGGGGTCGCTGCTGCACTCAAGTGGGGTAAACGGGGGGTCGCTGCTGCACTCAGTAGGTGGGGGCGCTGGCGCTTGCGCCCCTCAGATTAGGGGGGGGCGCTGGCTGCACTCAGTGGGGTTACTACGGGGGGGTGCGCTGCTGCACTCAGTAGGAAGGAGGGCCGCGCTGGCTGCACTCAGGTAGGGGGGGCGCTGTCTGCACTCAGTGGGTAACAGGGGGGTCGCTGCTGCACTCAGTAGGGGCCGGGGGGAGGGGGGGGGGTTCCCGGTCGCTGATCGCACTCAGAGTGGGGGGTCGCTGCTGCAAAACAGACCCCAGTAAGTCGAGGGGGGTCGCTCGCTAGGCACCCCAGGTAGGCTGGCCCCAGGGGTCCGCTGCAATCTCAGTAGGAGGGGTCGCTGGGCTTCGCACCAGCTGAGCCGGGGGCTACTGCCTTCGTATGTACGAATAAAATGTAGATACAATCAAACTGGCCTATCCAACAGTTTTTCCTTGACAGCTTTGGTGCCGAAGTAAACCCGGGAGTGGAGAAATTGAGGACAGCCATACAGGAGGAGATGATTGGATACTGAGACCTTAGGCGCCAATAAAGGTGAGACCAAGATTTGTCTCTGATAAGCTCTCGCTATCACTTTCATTCCCTCGCTTGGCTGTATCTACAAGAGTAACCCGCTCTACGAACCTTGGATAGGCCAGCCGTAAGTCGTTTGTTTGTCTCTTTGTTAGTCTGTGTGTAACCCTTGTGAGTTAGTGTAACAGATGTGCATAACCCGTTACATGTTGTGTTCATGTTTAGGTAACTGTGACTGTACTAATGTGTCAGTGAAAGTATTTTTTGTTTAATGATAAGAACTCTCTCTCTGCCCTTTATGGGATAATTGTTCTTTAATTAATCTCTCACTGTGTAACTATATTAATAAGGATTTATTGTAGAATGATACTAGTAAGGATTGCCTACCATCAGATATAGAGTGTAGTCATTGGTTATGGTTATACAAATGAAATTAGTTCTAACACTTCTTATGGATTTGTTTGTATCTATCTGTTTTGGAAATTTTGGCGGGAACAAATGAAGGGTTAACCTGTATGTGAATTTTAGCCACCGAAACCCACTTTTGTGAAAATCTGTATATTGGGAATATATAGATTTTTGTTTTGTGTAAAAGGGGGAGCGTGATCGTCTCCAGCCCAGTTCCATATGGGGAACATTTTACCCAAACCGAGGGTGGCCAGACCCCGACTTCTGATTTTTTTCTGTTCCGGGAACAGAGAGAATAGGAGCTCCTGAGTCTCATCACTGTCACCGGGAGGCAGTGATGAAAGATGGCCAGTGGGTAAGTGGCTAAATAGACAAATGGGCTAAATTAACAAGACAGACTGGTATGGCTATCCCATGTGATGGTGTACACTCAAATGGGATACCCTATACAAATTCAGTCAAGTTTATTGGAACAGATGGATGCTGAAATTCTATTAGAATTGGGACACACAGTAGGGATCAATGTAATTAAGATTAGGAAGACACGGAGTGAGGGAGAAGTAGAGGGTTATGACCAAATGAGAGAAATAAAGGGAGTAGTTCTGTCAGTAGTAGTAGCTTTAATAACCAGATTGAGGGCTAAGTGGGATAAACTTTAACACTCAGTTGGTGAAGGGAAATATAGACACCCATGGAAAGTGTATGTATATGTATGGGTATATATATATATTGCTAAACTGGTATGTTTGTCAGTGATTTTGTGGATAACAGTTTTTATTGCTATCAAAGTAAGTATTGATTCACAAAATTAAAGGTGTCAATGTCACTTTAAGTAATTGTTAGAAAAGGCTGTAAGCATATTCAAAGGGAAAGATAACATTACTGCAGGGAATGATAAGGCAGATAAAACTGCTGACAAACAAGGCTGCTTGTATGGTTCTAAACAGGGACACCAACTGACAGCCACATACACCAGTCACACAGTCTTTTTTTAAAACGCTGCAAAAGTAAGGCTGGAGCACAAGTCCATATTAAATGGACCAGTAAATGTTATAAGATACAAGGTGATATTTGGAAACATGATTATGTTGTTTTGTGCACTCCCGTTTATCTAATTTGTAGTAAAACACTTTGCACCTCCCATCTCATGTTTCCAAAAGGGGAATTATATTTATGGTAAACAAATTATGGTTTGCTTTTGATTTGTGAAAAAATCATATTTTATAACACCTGGTTAACCATTCTATCAGTTTCAAAGGTTACAGATAGATTGTATTCACCTATTTAAATGTTTTATGTATTTGTATGCATAGATATGTTTGGGGTGATTGCGATGGCAGTAACAAAAGCCACAGAATTAATAACAGTAAGCTAACTTGGGTAGAAGCTTTGTCCCTTGCATTGTCATCTATGAGACACCCCTAAGGGTCCCAACAGTTATTTCCTTTATGTTGCTTTTGGTAGACCACCAAATATTGGGTTGTTTATTCAAATATATTTGTAGGAACAACATGTTTCTCTTACTGACTATGTTAAGCAATTGTATAAGCAGCTCACTAACTTGTATGGAAAAGTGTTCTATTCTTTATCAGATTCAGAGACTGTATTTGGAACTCACTCTCTCCAATCAGGAGATTGGGCGGTGATAAATAGATTTGTGAGCCAAACTGAATACACATCTGACACTGTAAAGAAGGTATTTCCCATACAAAGTCCTGCTGATAGTCAGAGCAGAGCGTTTTCTCCAGTGACTGAGAGCCTGAGCAGTGTTATCTCCAATGACAGAGTCTGAGCCTGTCCCTACACTCAACCCCCCCAACGAGATCACATCAACAGAAAGACAACTAAGGAGACTGATTCAGTTCTTCCAGAATCAAGAGATAAAAATCATCTTTAAAGTAAGTCAGACTAGAGTGGTAACAATAATTCCACTAGTCTGTTAACCAACGGTCCCAGTTTCAGGTTTTGACACTAAGCGTGGGCCTACTCTGGGTGAAGAGAATCACCAAGAAGAAGAAAAAGGACTTTTATAAATAATGACTCTGTGTGTGTTATTCTGGGTAAAGGTCCTTATCATTGCTTTACACCAGTAAAGGGGGTTGTCAAATTCTATATGGCTCTTACACCAGCTGCAAAGCAGTTACATACTACTTGACTGCTGGAGATGTTCACATGTTCCAGTCCCATAAGGGGATACCTTTAGTAGGATACCTATCTCTATCAATGATATTAATCTTATAGATTATAGCTATGAAGTTGCAATAGACACAAATTATAAGTATCAAAATGCAATTAGTGTTTGGGTACATATTTGGAAATAACAGGGTTACTAGATACACCCACCATATGTGTAGGATCCATGTTTGCTAATCATACAATCACTTAATGTACTTACCTAAGATTCATGTAGGAAACACAGATTGTGAAAATGCTATCTGAATTTCTACATGTATTATATGGGAAAGAAATGTGATAAGATGCAGGGTAATTGTAATGATTATGTTGGTGTGGGAAAAAATGTATACTTCTTATGTCTCCAGTGTTCCTGCCCTGACCGAGGAGAAGATGAAGATAAGAGTTTAAGTCTAAGGTGACAGATAATATGAGATGTTTTAGACTTGGCCAGGGTATCACGGTACAATCATTTCTAGGGTACTTAGATAAGAACTATATTATATTTGGAAACTAAGCTTACTCATGGCTCCCTATGGGAGCGTAGGGAAATTGCACCATAGGAAGAGTTGTACCTGTTATCAGAGAATACTCTGAACATCTCATACATAGACAATAAAGGTATCCATTCCAGGGTAATAAACAAAAAAAGGGAATTATTTTCCACCTCAGATAAGGATGGATGTGGGTTCCTTGCTGGATAGGAATAGAATGTCAATAGATTAATTAAGTATACTAGTATAAGGGATGGTATAATAAATGAAACTATAAGTTCCATCAAAATAATTAAATGAGAAATAAGTCAGGAAGATGGCATTATAGAATAGAATGTCTCCTAGATTACTACTAATAGATGAGGGTGGGGTTTATACAATCACAGGTAAGGAGAGTTGTACCTGGATTGGGGACTCACATGACCCAGTTGAGCCCTACAGAACCCTTCTCATTTATGGGAATCATAAGGATTTGGTTATCAATGTTAAAGTTTTTATTGTACTAAATGTGTGGGATTGCAATGGGCCTTGTGTTATATATTTTATAGCAAGGTTGATTCTGTGTTGTTGCAAATACAGTATTTCATCCAGAGGTTACATGGAGGGCAGCTGAAGGGAGGGTGCTCACCATTTAGCTCCTAGATCAAATATACAACAGCCTCTTTCTGATCAGCAACCTTCTGTGTTTGGCCGACATTATCCATAGCAGGATCCAATTCCTGTATGAGCAGGGTAAGGGAAGAACTTGCTGATTTAGATGGGAACCCTGATAGGCAACTCAGTACTGCCACTTAACCTTTATAGGTGAGCGAATAGAGTTCTGGTAAGAAGAATATATATATGTTCAAGATTTTGAAACAACAGGAGGAATGTTAGAGAAAAAGAAACCATCTTGTTTTTTTCTCCATCTTGTTCATATCATTAATATTTAGAGGGGTTGTGAAATACATTGTGTAAGTAATGTTTCTGTTTGCTGTTGTTAAAAACATTTTTGATGAGTCCGCAAACTTGTGAAAAGCATGTTGGGTGTTGGTCAACTGGCCCTCTTTGCCTGTTCTTAGAGATAACAAAGCTAACTACTGATAAGACTGTTTCAGGACTATAAGACAAACATGCTTTGGTTATTCAGTGTAGTATCAGCTCATAGACAATTCTCATTTTAAGAATGTCTGGATACTGCTTCGTATGTACGAATAAAAATGTAGATTACAATCAAACTGGCCTATCCAACAGTTTTTTCCTCTTGACACCCCCATACCCAGTATGTATATTCGCCCTTAACCCCCATGACCCTAGTATGTATATCAGCCCTGTAACCCCCATACCCAGTATGTATTATCAGTCCTGTACCCGATACCCAGTATGTATTATCAGCCCTGTAACCCCCATACCCAGTATGTATATGGCAGCCCTTGTAACCCCCATACCCAAGTATGTATATCAGCCCTGTAACCCCCATACCAGTATGTATATTCCAGCCCTGTAACCCCCGATACCCAGTATGTATATCAGCCCTGTAACCCGCCATACCCAGTATTGTATATCGCCCTGTAACCCCCATACCCAGTATGTATATCAGCCTGTAACCCCCATACCCTAGTATGTATATGCAGCCCTGTAACCCCGAACCCAGTATGTTATATCAGGCCTGTAACCCCCATACCCAGTATGTATATCAGCCCTGTAACCCCCATACCCAGTATGTATATCAGCCCCTGTAACCCATACCCAGTATGTATATCAGCCCTGTAACCCCCATACCCAGACAATATGTTATATCTACCCGGTAACACCCCTATCCAGTATTATCCTCATAAGCCTGTAACCCCCATACCCAGTATGTATATCATAGCCGTTAACCCCCATACCCAGTATGTATATCAGGCCCTGTAAACCCCCATACCCAGTATGTTAGGCAGCCCGTAACCCCCATACCAGTATGTATATCATAGCCTGTAACCCCCATATCCAGTATATTCCGAGCCCATTAAACCCCCATATCCAGTATATTCCTCGCTAGCCCTGTAACCCCCATATCTAGTATATTTCCTCATAGCCCAGTATACCCCCATACCCAGTATGTATATCACCCTGTAACCCCCATTCAGTATATTCCTCATAGCCCTTGTAACCCCCCATACCCAGGTATATTTCCTCATAGCCCCTGTAACCCCCATACCCAGTATGTATATCAGCCCTGTAACCCCTGATACCCAGTATGTATTATTCAGCCCTGTAACCCCATACCCAGTATGTATATCATAGCCCTGTACCCCCATACCCCAGAGTATATCAGCCCTGAGAACCCCCATACCCAGTATGTATTCAGCCCTGTTAACCCCCATACCCAGTATTGTATATCATAGCCCTGTAAACCCCCCATACCCAGTATGGTATTCAGCCCTGTAACCCCATACCCAGTTGTATAATCAGCCCTGTAACCCCCATACCCAGTATGTATTCATACCCTGGGTAACCCCATACCCAGGTATGTATATCAGTAGCCCCGTAACCCCCATACCCAGTATGTATATCATAGCCCTTTAACCCCATACCAGTATGTATTATCACCCTGTAACACCCCCATTACAGTTATGTATATCAGCCCTGTAACCCCCATACCCAGTATGTATATCAGCCCTGTAACCCCCTACCCAGTATGTATATCAGCCCGTAACCCATACCCTAGTATTGTATATCAGCCCTGTAACCCCATACCAGTATGTTTATTCATAGCCCTGTAAACCCCCATACCCATATGGTATATCAGCCTGTACCCCCATACCCAGTATGTTATATTCAGCCCTGTAACCCCATACCCGAGTATGTATTATCAGCCCTGTAACCCCCATACCCAGTAGTAACAATCTATCAGCCCTGTAACCCCATACCCAGTATTATATCAGCCCTGTAACCCCCATACCAGGTATGTATTATCATTAGCCCTGTAAACCCCCATACCCAGTATGTGTATCAGCCCTTTGTTAAACCCCCATACCCAGTATGTGTATCAGCCCCTTGTAACCCCCATACCCAGTTATGTATATCATTAGCCTGTAACCCCCATACCCAAGTATGTATATCAGGCCCTGTAACCCCATACCCAGTATGTATATATAGCCCTGTTAACCCCGATTACCCAGTATGTATATCAGCCCTGTAACCCCCACCCAGTATGTATTATTCATAGCCTGTTAACCCCCATACCCATGTATGTATATCAGCCCTGTAACCCCCCATACCCCCAGTTGGATATCAGCCCTTGTAACCCCCATACCCAGTTATGTATATCAGCCTTGTAACCCCCATTACCCAGTATGTTATATCAGCCCTGTAACCCATACGCCAGTATGGTATATTCAGCCCTGTAAACCCCCATACCCAGTATGTATACAGCCCTGTAACCCCCATACCCAGTATGTTTATATCAGCCCTGTAACCCCCAACCCAGTATGTATATCATAGCCCTGTAAACCCCTATACCCAGTATGTATATCCATAGCCCGTAACCCCCATACCCAGTTATGTATATCAGCGCCCTGTAACCCCCATAACCAGTATGTTATATCAGGCCCTGTAACCTCCCATACCCAGTATGTTATATCATAGCCCTGTAACCCCATACCCAGTAGTATATCAGCCCTGTTAACCCCGATTACCATATGATATCATAGCCCTGTAACCCCATACCCAGTATGTATATTCATAGCCCTGTAACCCCATACCAGTATGTATTATCAAGCCCTGTTAACCCCATACCAGTATGTATATCAAGCCCTGTAACCCCGATACCCAGTATGTATATCAGCCCTGTTAACCCCATTACCAGATATGTATATCAGCCCTGTAACCCCATACCCAGTTGTATATCAGCCCTGTAACCCCCTATACCCAGATGTTATATCAGCCTGTAACCCCCATACCCAGTATGTATATCACCCTGAACCCCAGTACCCAGTATGTATATCAGCCCGTAAATCCCCCATACCCAGTAATGTATATATAGCTCCGTGTAAACCCCCATTACCCAGTATGTATATTCAGCCCTGTAACCCATTACCAGTATGTTATATCAAGCCCTTAACCCCTAACCCAGTATGTATATCATAGGCTGTAAACCCCCCTAACCCAGTATATTCCTTCATAGCCCTGATAACCCCATACCAGTATATTTTCCTCATAAGCCCTGTAACCCCATACCCAGTATGGTATATCATAGCCCTGTAACCCTCCATATCCAGTAATATTCCTTGTAGCCCTTAAAACCTCCCGATATCCAAGTATACTTCTCGTAGCCCTATAACCCCCATATCCAGTATTATTCCTCGTAAGCCCCTGTAACCCCTTCTAGTATATTCTCGTAGCCCCGTAACCCCCATATCCAAGTATATTCTCTCATAGCCCTGTTAACCCCCATACCCAGTATGTTATCATAGGCCCTGTAACCCCCATATCTAGTTATATTCCTCGTAGCCCGTAACCCCATATCCAGTATATCCTCGTAGGCCCTTATAACCCCCGATATTCCAGTATAGTCCTTCATAGCCCTTGTAACCCCCATAACCAGTATGATGATCAGCCTGTAACCCCCATATCCATGTTATATTCCTCATAGCCCTGTAAACCCCATACCCAGTATATTCCTCTATAGCCTGTAACCCCATACCCAGTATGTATATCATAGCCCTGTAACCCCCATAGTCCAGTATATTCCTCGTTAGCCCTATAACCCCCATGATCCAGTATAGTCCTCGTAGCCTATAACCCCCATATCCAGTATATTCCTCAGTTTAGCCCTGTAACCGCCCATATCTAGTATATTCCTCGTAGCCCTGTAAACCCCTCATACCAGTATATTTCCTCGTAGCCCTATAACCCCCATAATCCAGTATATTCCTGTAGCCCTGTAACCCCCATATCCAGTATATTCCTCGTAGCCCTGTAACCCATATCCAGTATATTCCTCGTAGCCCTGTAACCCCCATACCCAGTTATATTCCTCATAGCCCTTAACCCCCCATACCAGTTATGTATATCAGCCCTGTAAACCCCCATACCAGTATGTATATCAGCCCTGTAAACCCCATATCCAGTATATTCCTTCGATAGCCCTGTAAACCCCCATACCAGTATATTCCTCATAGGCCCTGTTAACCCCCATACCCAGTATGTTATATCAGCCTGTAACCCCATACCCAGTATGTATTCAGCCCTTGTAAACCCCCATACCCAGTATGTTATATCATAGCCTGTAACCCCCATACCCCAGAGTGTATCAGCCCTGTAACCCCCATACCCAGTAAATGGTATCCAGCCCTGTGAACCCCCATACCCAGTATGTATATCAGCCTGTAACCCCCATACCCAGTATGTTATTCATAGCCCTGTAACCCCCATACCCAGTATGTATATTCATAGCCCTGAACCCCCCATACCCAGTATGTATATCAGCCCTGAACCCCCATACCCAGTATGTATATCATAGCCCTGTAACCCCCCATACCCAGTATGCATTCATAGCCATGTAACCCCCTTAACCCAGTATGTTATTTCAGCCCTGTAAACCCCCATACCCAGTATGTGTATCAGCCCTGTAACCCCCAGACCCAGTATGTATTATCAGCCCTGTAACCCCCCATACCCAGTATGATATCAGCCCCTGTAACCCCATACCAGTATGTGATATCAGCCCTGTAACCCCCA
Organism: Xenopus tropicalis; assembly: GCF_000004195.4. NCBI lineage: Eukaryota > Metazoa > Chordata > Amphibia > Anura > Pipidae > Xenopus > Xenopus tropicalis. The sequence continues at coordinate 600,400 of NC_030681.2, forward strand.
TACCCCAGTATGTGTATCAGCCCTGTAACCCCCATACCCAGTATGGTATCAGCCCTGTAACCCCATACCAGTATGTATATTCAGCCCTGTAACCCCCATACCCAGTATGTATATCAGCCCTGTACCCCCATACCCATATGTATATCAAGCCTGTATAACCCCATACCCAGTATGTATATCAGCCCTGAACCCCATACCCAGTATGTATATCATTAGCCCTGTAACCCCCATACCCAGTATGATATATCAGCCCTGTAACCCCCATACCCCAGTATGTATATCAGCCCTGTAACCCCCATACCCAGTATGTTATTCAGCCCTGTAACCCCCATACCAGTAGTTATTATCAGCCCTGTTAACCCATGTACCCAGTATGTATATCATAGCCCTGTAACTCCCAATACCAGTATGTATATCAGCCCTGTAACCCCCATTACCCAGTAGGTATATCAGCCCTGTTAACCCCATACCCAGTATGTATATCATAGCCCTTGTTAACCCCCATAACCAGTATGTATACACCCTGTACCCCCATACCCCAGTATGTGTATCAGCCCTGTAACCCCCATACCCATAGTATACATAGCCCTGTAACCCCATACCATGTATATTTTCCCATTTAGGGGGGGCCCCCTTGTAAAAAAAAAAACCCCCCCTACCCAGTATGTATATCAGCCCTTACCCCCCATACCAGTATGTGTATCAGCCCTGTAACCCCCATACCAGTATGAATCATTTGCCCGTAAACCCCCATACCCAGTATGTATATCATAGCCTGTAACCCACCCAGTTATTATATAGCCCTGTAACCCCCATACCCAGTTGTATATCAGCCCTGTAACCCCATTACCCAGTATGTATATCAGCCCTGTAACCCCCATACCCAGTATGTAGTCAGCCCCTTGTAACCCCCATACCAGATATTTATATCAGCCTGGAAACCCCCATACCCAGTATGTATTCAGCCTGTAACCCCCATACCCAGTATTATATCAGCCCTGTAACCCCCATACCCATATGTATATCATAGCCCTGTAACCCCATACCCATATTGTATATCATAGCCCTGAAACCCCCATACCCAGTATGTTATCAGCCCTGTAACCCCATACCCAGATGAGATCAGCCCTGTAACCCCCATACCAGTATGTATATCAGCCCTGCTAACCCCCATACCCAGTATGTTATTTCATAGCCTGTAACCCCCATACCCCAGTAATGTATATCAGGCCCTGTAACCCCAATCACCCAGTATGTATATTGCAGCCCTGTACCCACATAACCCATATGTATATCAGCCCTGAACCCCCATAACCCATAATGTATCATCATAGCCCGTACACCCCCATACCCAGTATGTATATCAGTCCTGTAACCCATTACCCAGTATGGTAATATCAATAGACCTGTAAACCCCCCTACCTCAGTATGTATATCATAGCCCTGTAACCCCCAAACCAGTATGTTATATCAGCCCTGTTAACCCGCCATATCCAGTATGTAGATATCAGCCCGTAACCCCCATACCCAGTATGTTATATCAGGCCCCTGTAACCCCCATATTCCCAGTATGTATGATCAGCCCTGTAACCCCCATATCCAGTATGTATATCAGCCCTGTAACCCCCATACCCAGTATGTGATACTCAGCCCTGTAACCCCATACCCCAGTATGTAGATAGCCCACTGTATCCCCCAGTGACCCAGTTATGTATATCAGCCCTGTAACCCCCATACCCATTATGGTAAAGCCCTGTATACCCCCATACCCAGATATGTATATCAGACCTGTACCCCCAATACCCAGTATGTATATCAAGCCCTGTAACGCCCATACCCAGTATGTATTAATCAGCCCTGTAACCCCATAATCCCAGTATGTATAAGTCAGCCCTGGTAACGCCCGATACTCAGTATGTAGGTGATCGACCGCTGTAATCCCCATTACCAGTATGTATAATCAGCCCTGTAACCCCATAACCCAGTATGTATAATCAGCCTGTAACCCCCATATCCCATATGTGTATCAGCCCTGTAACCCCCATACCCAGTATGTATTAGTCTATAGCCCTGGTAACCCCCATACCCAGTATATCATAAGCCCTGTAACCCATAACCCCAGTAATGTTATATCAGCCCTGTAACCCCCATACCAGTATGTAATAATCAGCCCTGTAAACCCCCATAACCGCAGTTGGTAATATCAGCCGCTGTAACCCCATACCCAGTAATGATATCATCAGCCCTGTACCCCCATACCCAGTATGTAATCAGCCCTTAACCCCATACCCAGTTATGTATATCAATAGCCCTGTAAACCCCACATACCCAGTATATCAATAGCCCTGTAACCCCCTAACCCAGTATGGTATATCGCCCTGTAACCCCATACCAGTATGTATATCATAGCCCTTAACCCCCGATACCCAGTAATGTATATCAGCCCTGTACACCCCCCCATACCAGTATGTAATCATGAGCCCTGTAACTGCCCCATAGCCCAGTATGTATATCAGGCCTGTAAACCCCCATACCCAGTAATGTAAATATCATAGCCCTGTAACCCCAACCCAGTATGTATATCAGCCCTGTAACCCCCATACCCAGTAGTATATCATTAAGCGCCTTTGTAACCCCCATACCCAGTATGTATATCAGCCCTGTAACCCCATACCCCAGTATGTATATCAGCCTGTAACCCCATACCCAGTTGTATAGTCAGACCTGCTGTAACCCCCATACCCAGTTGTAATATCAGCTGTAATCCCCCATACCCAGTATGTATATCAGCCCTGTAACCATACCGCAGTAAGTGTAAATCAGGCCCTGATAACCCCCATACACCAGTATGTATATCAAGCCCTGTAACCCCCATACCAGTATTATATCAGCCCTGGGTAACCCCATAACCCAGTATGTATATCAGGCCCTGTAATCCCCCATACCCAGTATTGTATATCACCCTGTAACCCCATACCCATATGTTATAGTCAGACCCGTGTAACCCCCATGACCGTAGTATACCAGCCCTGTAACCCCGCATACCCAGTAGTATATCAGCCTGTAACCCCCATCCCAGTAATGTATATCAGCCCTGTAAACCCCATAACCCAGTATGTTTATCATCTAGCCCCGTGTAACCCCAATAACCCAGTAGTATATCAATAGCCCTGTAACTCCCCATACCCAGTATGTATTATCAGCCCTGTAACCCCCTACCCAGTAATGTATATCGCCCTGTACCCCCATACCAAGTAATTATAGTCATAGCCTGTAACCCCATACCCAATATGGTATAATCAGCCTGTAACCCCCCATACCCAGTATTGTATATCATAGCCCTGTAACCCCCAATCCGCAGGTATGTTATAGTCAGCCCTGTAACCCCATACCTCAGTAATGTATATCAGCCCTGTAAACCCCATACCCGTATGTTAATATTATAGCCTGTAATCCATCCATACCCAAGTATGTTATATTTCAGCCCTGTAACCCCAATACCTCTAAATTGTATAATCAGCACCTGTAGACCTCCATACCCAGTATGTATATCAGGACCCTGTAACCTCCCCATAAACCCAGATGTATATCAGCCCTGTAACCCCTATAACCAAGTATGTAATATCATGAGCCTGTAACCCCCATACCGCAGTATGTATATTCTAGCCCTGGTAACCCCATACCAGTATGTTATAATCAGTCCCTGTAACCCCCATATCCCAGTTATGTAATATTCATAGCCCTGTAACCCCCCATACCCCAGTAGTATATTCATTAGCCCTGTAACCCTCCATACCCAGTATGTATATCAGCCCTGTAACCCCAATACCTCAGTATTAATATCACCTAGCCCTTAAGCCCGCATACCCAGTACTGTATATTCAGCCTGTAACCCCATACCCAGCTATGTATATCATAGCCCTGTAACCCCCATACCCAGTAATGGTGTATATCAGCTCCGTAACCCCATACCCAGTATGTTATCAGCCCTGTAACCCCCCATACGCCCAAGTATGTATATCAGCCCTGTAACCCCCCAACAGATTGTTATATCAGCCCTGTAAACCCCCATACCCAGTATGTAATCAGCCCTGTAACCCCCCATACCCAGTATATATCAGCCCTGTAACCCCCATAGCCCATATTGTATATATCAGCCCTGTGAAACCGCTCCCATACCCAGTTATGTATATTTCAGCCTGTAATTCCCCCTATACCCAGGTAGTATATCAGCCTGTAACACCTCATACCTCAGTAATGTATAGTCATAGCCTTGTAACCCCCATACCCAGTATGTATATCAGCCCTGTAACCCCATGACCCAGTAATGTATATTCAGCCCTGTAACCCCATTAACCCAGTATTGTATATCATGAAGCCGCTGTAACCCCCATACGCCGTTAACCCCAGTATGTATATCAGCCCTGTACCCCCAATGGACCCAGTATGTATATCAGCCCTGTAACCCCCATACCTCAGTAAGTTATACGCCCTGTTAACCCCCATAACCCAGTATGTATATCATAGCCCTGTAACCCATACCCAGTAATGTAATATAGCCCTGTAACCCCCTATAGCCTCAGTATCGTTATTATCAATAGCCTCTGTAACCCCATACCAGTATGTATATCAGCCCTGTAACCCCATAACCCAGTATGTATATCATAGCCCTGTAACCCCAGCACCCGTTGCATATCATAGCCCTGTAACCCCATACCCAGTATGTATATCAGCCCTGTAACTCCCTACCCAGTAGTATATCATAAGCCTTGTAACGCCCCATACCCAGTAATGTATATCGCCCTGTAACCCCCCATATCCTCAGTAATTATATCAGCCCTGTATACCCCCCATACCCAGGTATTGTATTAATCATACGCCTGTAACCACCCCATACCCAGTAATGTTATATCATAGCCCCCTGTCCCCCATACCCAGTATGTATATCAAATAGCCCTGTACCCCATACGCATAATGTATATCAGCCCTGTAACCCCCATACCCCATATCGTATATCATAGGCCCCGTAACCCCCAATAACCCAGTAGTATATTAGGCCTGTAACCCATACCCAGTAATGTATATCAGCCCTGTAACCCCAATAACTCCAGTAGTATAATCATAGCCCTGTAACCCCCTCCCAGTATGTAATATCAGCCCTGTAACACCCCATAGCCCAGTATGTATATCAGCCCTGTAAAGCCCCATAACCCAGTATGTATATCTAATAGGCCCTCGTAACCCCCCATGACCCAGGTAATATAAGTCATAGGCCCCTGTAACCCCCCATACCCAGTATGTATATCACCCTGTTAACCCCCATACCCAGTAGATATCAAGCCCTGTAACCCCCATACCCAGTATGTTATAGTAAAGCCTGTAACCCCCCATAAACAGTATGTTATATTCAAGCCCTGTAACCCCCAACCCAGTAGTATATCACCCTGTAACCCCCATACCCCAGTATGTATATCAGCCTGTAACCCCCATACCCAGTATGTATATTTCGCCCTGTAACCCCCATCACCCGTATTTGTAGTCAGCCCTGTAACCGCCCCAAACCAGGTAGTGTATCAGACCTGTAACCCCCATACACCAGTATGTTAATATCAGCCCTGTAAACCCCATACCCAGTAATGTATATCAGCCCTGTAACCCCATGAACTCCAGTATGTATATCAGCCCTGTAACCCCCATAACCCAAGTATGTATATCAATAGCTCCTGTCACCCCCAACCCAGTATGTAACTAGCCATGTAACCCCCATCCCAGTCTGTTATATCAGCCTGTAACCCAACATACCCGTATGTATATCAGGCCCTTGTACCCATACTCCAGTATGTATATCAGCCTAGTAACCCGCCATAGCCCAGGTATGTATATTCAGCCTCTGTTACCCCCATACCCAGTATGATAGTATCAGCCCTGTAGACCCCCCATACGAACCCAGTATGTTATATTCAGCCTGTAACCCCCAACCCAGTAATGTTATAGGTCAGCCCTGTACCCGCCATAACCCAGTATGTATAATCAGATAGCTCCTGTAACCCCCATACCCAGTATGTTATCATAGCCCTGTAACCCCATCACAGTATAGTATATCAGCCCTGTAACCCCCAACACTCAGTTATGTATATCAGCCCTGTAAACCCCCATACCCAGTAGTAATATCAGCCCTGTAACCCCCCATACGCCAGTATGTATAATCAGGCCCTGTAACCCCCATACCCCAGTATGTTATATCAAGCCCTGTAACCCCCCCATACCCAGTATGTATATCACTCCTGTAACCCCATACCCAGTATGTATAATCAGCCCTTAACCCCCATTATCCCAGGAGTGTAAGCAGCCCTGTAACCCCCATACCAGTATGTAAATCAGTCCCTGGTACCCCCATACCCATATGATATCAGCCCTGTAACCCCCATACCCAGTATGTATATCTCAGCCCTGTAACCCCCATAACACAGTATGTAATACAGCCCTGTAACCCCCATACCACAGTATGTATACAGCCTGGTAACCCCCATACCCAGTATGTATACAGCCCTGTAACCCCATACCTCAGTATTAATATCACCCCCTGTAACCCCCCATACCCAGTATGTAATATCAGCCCTGTAACCCCATACCCAGTATGTATATCATATGGCTGTAACCTCCCAGTACCCAGTATGTATATCATAGCCGTAACCCCCTATACCAAGTATGTATATCAGCCCTGTAACCCCCATGACCAGTATGTATATCAGCCCTGTAACCCATACCCAGTATTGTAATCAGCCCTGGTAACCCCATGTATGTTGCCACAGGGAGCACCTGGTCTGTAGCCACAGTTGGGTATTTACAGGTTAAATGATGTCATTAGATGTAAAGGTTAAACAGAGTTGGGTATAACCCCCTTTGCCCCCCCCCCCATGTTCTTGCACGGTGCCTGCCTGATGGAGAGCATGTTCCTTCCAGTCCCACCCTAAATCTGAGCCTCTAACCCAGCAGCACCCCAAACCCCCTCTGCCTGCCCCCCAATTACTCTCTGCCTGCGCTCTGCGACCTACTGACTTCCTTGCTCTGTTGCAAATTGGTCTTTCTTGTTCTCATCAAATGTTTTGAAAGTGAATGAAGAAACTGCCGTCCTGAAAGTGTGGGGGCAAGTGGGGCTCTTAATGTCCTAAGGAACCAAATGGTTATTATATGTAGGGTACGGGGCCCCCCGTTACTGGCACTGTGTGAAGCCTTGTCTATGTATGTTTCGTGTGGGCGGCTGGGTACTTACATTGACATGTGGGCGGGTACTTACATTGACATGTGGGCGGTACTTACATTGACATGTGGGCTGGTACTTACACTGACATGTGGGCGGTAGTTACACAGACATGTGGGCGGGTACTTACACTGTACATGTGGGGCGGGTACTCTTACACATGACTCTACACTGACATGTGGGCGGGTACTCTTACACTGAATGTGGCGGGTACTCTTACACTGGAATGTGGGTGGGTACTCTTACACTGGAATGTGGGCGGGTACTCTTACACTGGTATGTGGGCGGTACTCTTACACTGAATGGTGGGGCGGGTACTCTTACACTGGAATGTGGGCGGGTACTCTTACACTGGAATGTGGGCGGGTACTCTTACACTGTTTTGGCAAATCTAAGCTGTTAATGAATCATTACTTGAACCTCATGGGAGTGGCCAAATGACTGCTGTCCTATGGGAGGAGCTTGTATTAATGGGGAAGTGAGGGTGATGGGGAGTCAGTGCCTGAGTGGAAGGGGGGCCTGACAGTGCCTGAGTGGAAGGGTGCCTGACAGTGCCTGAGTGGAAGGGGTGCCTGACAGTGCCTGAGTGGAAGGGGTGCCTGACAGTGCCTGAGTGGAAGGGTGCCTGACAGTGCCTGAGTGGAAGGGGTGCCTGACAGTGCCTGAGTGGAAGGGGTGCCTGGGCAGAGGGGTGCATACAGTGCAGTTGGTTGTGCCTATGTGCAGTCTTAGGCCAAGCTGGATGTTACCTGCCCTGCATGATGTTCCTACTAAGCCTCTAGTAATAGCAAATACTGCCCGGTGGTACTGCCCGGTGGTACTGCCCGGTGATACTGCCCGGTGATACTGCCCGGTGGTACTGACTGCCGGTGATACTGCGGTGTACTGCCCTGCCCGGTGGTACTGCCCGGTGATACTGCCCGTGGTACTGCCCGTGATACTGCTCGGTGTTACTGCCCTACACACCCCTGTGTTATTGTTGCCTGTTTTGCCCGACACTTTATGAAACTGGTACTAACCCTTCCCCTCTTCCTGTATTCTTCTATGTGTCATGGCCGTCTTCCCTTTGCCCTCTAGCCTTAACTCTTAACCCCCATTGTCCTGAGATCATGTCATTTCTACCCCCGGCAGCTCTCCTGTCTCCCTGTGCCCTGGCACTATCACCCTGCCCTCATTCGTTCCTAGCCTGACTGACCTCCCTTAATTACCCACATGTCCCTGTGCTGCAACCCTGCCTGCCTTGGCCATTGTTGCCCAGGCTTTAGCCCTTCTCCTCCCAGTGATTCTCACTCCTACTGCCCTTATCTGCCCCTTCCTCCTGTCCCACTGTTACTGACATTGCCCTGTAGCAATAAAGCCGCCATTACATTGCCGTTGCCCTTATATCTCACCTGTTGCCCTATTCACTTCCTGCAGAGTTTCGGCCCTCTCTAGTGTTGCACTAATTACCCCGCAAGTAATTCCACCCAGTTCTTTTTCCCTTATGGAATATTTCTGTTATTCCATAATGTCACTCTGTGCTATCAGGGATTGACACCGCCTCTTCATACGATGGACTCGACCGGAACAGCTTTATACTGAATGTGGTTCCCAGAGTCGGTTTCCTGCTCACCAACAGTACATAGTGGGTCTTTAGGGGCCCCCCATACCTCCAACTCATTCCTCTGGGGCCCCAGAGCTGCAGATCAACTGTTTGGCCTTATGAAGTAAAACCAGCAGGACCTGCAGTACCTTCTGACTTGTAAGGGCCAAAAACCCAACCAGCAGGACCTGCAGTACCTCCTTATCTGTAAGAGCCAAAAACCCAACCAACAGGACCTGCAGTACCTCCTGACCTGTAAGGGCCAAAACCCAACCAGCAGGACCTGTAGTACCTCCTGACCTGTACCAAAAACCCAACAGCAGGACCTGGTACCTCCTGAGGCCAAAAACCAACCAGCAGACCTACTGTACCTCCTGACCCACTGAGGCCAAAAACCAACCAGCAGGACCTGCAGTACCTCCTGACCCACTGAGGCCAAAAACCCAACCAGCAGGACCTGCAGTACCTCCTGACCACTGAGGCCAAAAACCCCCACCACACCACTGGGCAAAACCAACCAGCAGGACCTGCAGTACCTCCTGACCCACTGAGGCCAAAACCCAACCAGCAGGACCTGTGGTACCTCCTGACCCACTGAGGCCAAAAACCCAACCAGCAGGACCTGCAGTACCTCCTGACCCACTGAGGCCAAAAACCCAACCAGCAGGACCTGCTGTACCTCCTGACCCACTGAGGCCAAAACCAACCAGCAGGACTGCAGTACCTCCTGAACCACTGAGCCAAAACCCAACCAGCAGGACTGCAGTACCTCTGACCACTGAGGCCAAAAACCCAACCAGCAGCCACTCTGACCCACTGAGGCCAAAAACCCAACAGCAGGACCTACCTCCTGACCCACTGAGGCCAAAAACCCACCAGCAGGACTGCTACCTCCTGACCCACTGAGGCCAAAACCCAGCCAGCAGGACTGCAGTACCTCCTGACTGAGGCCAAAAACCAACAGCAGGAACCTGCAGTCCCTCCCTGACGCCTGCAGATGGCTGGTTTTTATTGCTGACCTCCTTCCCTTTTGTTTCCCTTAGATTTGCCCTCAGTGTGGGGGCAGGCAGTGGGCTTCTAAGATAATTTGCAGTTCTTTGGTCTGGAATGTAAAGTTTGTTACAAGGCGTTAATTACCCTACGCAAACAAAAGGAGATGAATAGTTCAGGGCCTTTAAAATACTTAAACTTTATTCTCTTCCACCCCCCCCCCCATGTGGAATTGGTTGCTCAAGTGTTTAGGGCAAACCCTTTGGGCACTACGACGTCGTCATGTGGGAACCCGCTGCCAATCTAGAACCCTCATTTGCAACTGGATAGTTGGACATTGGCCTAAGTATCCCGCTTCTTGTGGAGGCCAATAACTCCGCTTGGGTGGCTGCAAGGTTGGTGAGTGCCTTTGGGGAAGAATTTTGATTCCCTGTTACCCAGCAGTCATCCCGTGCCTTTCCTGCCTCCCCTGGGGGGGTTCTTCTAAGAAGCTCCTGGAATCCTGATTGGGGACTGTGCCTCCACTTTGTGTTTCAGTGTCTGTCCTTCTTTGCTCTTGTGCTCCCGCCAAACTATTTCTCTGCTTCTCCCGTCCAACCCAAATGATGGCCTATAGAAGGCAACCCTGCCATAAACACACGCCCCTCCCATCCTCACATCACCCCTCCCATACACACCCCCTCCCATGACACATATCCCCTCCATTACACACATCCCTCCATAAACACCCCCCCATACACACCCCTCCCATACACAGCACCCTCCCATAAACACACCTCCCATACACACAAGAACCGCCTCCCATACACACCCCTCATACTACACACCCCCTCCCACAAGCCCCTCCCATAACACACACCCCTCTCCACAGCGCCCTCGCCAACACAACACACCCTCCCATACACACACCCTCACCACAAGCCCTCCCATACACACACTCCCTCCCATACACACACCTTACCCACAGACCCTCCCATACACACACCCGCCTCCATACACACCCCTCCCATTACACAACGCCCTCCCATTACAGCACACCCTCACATAACACACCCTTCCCACAGCCCCTCCCATACACACACCGTCCTGCCCATACACAGCATCCATGCCCATATCACGACGCCCTCCCATACACACACGCCTCCCATAACACACACCCGCTTCCACAGCCCCATCACCACGACACACACGCCCTCCCATATCACACACCCCTCCCCACACCCCTCCCATACACACACCCCCCCACAGCCCCGCCTCCTCCCCCGTACCCAGTGATGACAGGGGCCTGTCTCCTATCCCTGCGTAATTCCCTCCTCCCCGTACCGCTAGTGAAGCAGCCTGATCTCTATCCCGGGTATCCCTCCTCCCCCCCGTACCCTGAGTGATACAGCCTGAATCTCTATCCCAAGTATCCCTCTCCCCCGGTACCCTAGTGATACAGCCTGCATTCTATCCCACGTATGCCCTCCTCGCCCCGTACCTCTAGTGATTAACGCCTGATCTCTATCCCGCGTATCCCTCCCTCCCCCCGTACCTAGTGATACAGCCGTGATCTCTATCCCAAGTATCCCCTCCCCCCCCGTACCCTACGTGAGTACAGCCTGATCCTATCCCAAGTATCCTCTCCCCCGTACCCTATGATACAAGGCCTTGATGCCTTCTAGTCTCCACAGTATGCCCTCCTCGCCCCTACCCTAGTGATACAGCCTGATCTCTATCCAAGTATCCCTCCTCCCCCTGTACCGTCCTAGTGATACAGCCTGATCTCTATCCCAAGTAATCCCCCTCCCCCGTACCTAGTGATACAGCCTGATCTCTATCCGCGTATCCCTCCTCCCCGTAACCCTATGTGATACAAGGCCTGATCTCTATCGCCGGTATCCCTCCTCCCACCCAGTAACCCATAGTGATACACCTGATCTCTATCCCAAATATCTCCTCCCCCCCGTACCTAGTGATACCGCTGATTCTCTATCCCACGTATCCCTCCTCCCCCGCCCCCGTACCCAGTGATAAACCGGCCCTGATCTGCTATCGCCCTGCGTATCCTCCCTCCCCCCGTATGCCTAGTGATCACCTGATCTCTATATCCCTACGTTTCCCTCCCGTCTCCCCCGTATCCCTAAGTGATGCAGCCTGATCTCTAATCCGCGCGTATCGCTCCCTCCCCCCGTACCGACTAGTGATACAGCCTGACTCTATCCCAAGTTCCCTCCTCTCCCCCGTATCCTAGTGATATCAGCCTGAATATTCTATCCCACGTATCCCTCTCTCCCGCCGTACCCTAGTGAATACAAGCCCTGATTATCATCCCACGTATCCTCCTCGTCCCCCGTACCCTCCTAGTGCTACAGCTGATCTCTAATCCCAAGTATACCCGTCTCCCCCCGTACTAGTGATACCGCCTGATCTCTATCCCACGTACCCGCCTCCCCCCGTACCCAGTGATGGACAGCCTGATACTCTGATCCCCGCGTATCCTCCTCCCCCCGTACCCTATTGACACAGCCTGATCTCTATCCCGCCGTATCCTCTCCTCCCCCCGTCCCCGTAGTGATATCAGCCTGATCTCTATCCCGGCTGTATCCCTTCCTCCCCCGTACCCTATGTGATACAGCCTGATCCTATGCCCTGCGTATCCCTCCTCCCCCGTAACCCTAGTGATACGATAGCCTGATCTCTATCCCGCGTATTCCCTGCTGCCCCCGACCTAGTGATACAGGCTATATCTATCCGCGTATCCCTCCTCCCCCCGTACCCTATGGATATGCAGCTGAATCTCTATCTCCGCGTAATCCCTCCTCCCACGTCCCTAGTGATATCAGCTTTGAATCTCTAATCGGCGCGTATCCCTCCTCCCCATCACGCCGTACCCCTAGTGTACAGCGCCTGATCTCTATCCCGCGTATCCCTCGCTCCCCCCGTACCCTAGTGATACAGCCTGATCATCTTTATCCGGTATCCCTCTCCCCCGTACCCTAGTGATACAGCCCTGATCTCTATCCGCGTATCCTCCTCCCCCCGTACCACTAGTGATGACAGCCTGATCGGCTATCCAACGTATCCTCCTCCCGTACCCTAGTGATACAGCCCCTGATTCTATCGCGACACGTTATCCTCCTCCCCCGTACCCTAGTGTACCAGCCTGATCTCTTCCCTCCCGCGAATCCCCTCCTCCCCCCGTAGCCCTAAGTGATACAGCCTGATCTCTATCGCGTATCCCTCCTCCCCCCGTACCTAGGATACAGCTGGATCTCTAATCCGCGTAGCCCTCTCCCCCCGTACCGCTAATGGTGGATACAGCTGTCTATCCTAATATCCCATCCTGCCCCCGTACCCTATGTGGTACGGCCTGATTCTATGCCACCGCGCGTATTCCTCCTCGCCACCCCGTACCTATGTGATCACCTGATCTCTATCCGCGTATCCTCCTCCCCCGTACCTAGTGATACAGCCCTGATCTCTATCCCGCGTAATCCTCCTCCCCCGACCCTATGTGATACACCTGAGTCTCTATCCGCGTATCCCTCCTCCCCGTACCCTAAGTGGATACAGCCTGATCTCTATTCCCGCGTATCCCTCTCCCCCGTACCCTATGATAACAGCCTGATCTCTATCCCAAGTTCCCTCCACAGAATCGTCAAATACCCCCTAGCTTTGTGCCCAATTTTACCCTAATGTTACAGAGTGATGGACTACATCCTGTGTGTCCTCCCTTGTGCCCAGCTTAATGTTGCAGTGGTGGGATTATATTTATACCAGGGTGACTATCACTTTGCCTTATTGCAGTTATGTCATTGTGTGTATGGCTGTGAATCTAGAGTAGGTTACTCAACCATTATAGCGACGAAAGAGGCCTTGTGGTCGTGGATGGTTGTGTGTGGGTGCCGGTTGGGCAGCAATGTGCCTGATCCAGGTGTGGTCTGGTTTTAGCTGCCCCAGTGTTTTACAGGGAGTGTGAGTGAGACGTCCCTGCCAAGGCTCACAGCTGCCGAGCTCACCTGCCGAGAGCGTCCACATGCCGAGGCTTCACCTGCCCGAAGGCTCCCTCCCGAGGCCTTCACCTGCCAAGATAGATGACCCCAGGTAATCAAGGCATCTGTTAGTCTCCAGGTTTTCTTGCACAGTTTGAGGGGTTTTAAGTTTCGTGAAGGTGCGTAGACATTAGGAAGATTCCAGAACTCGCGGAGACACGTGGCCATCAACATGTCTCTTGGTGGCAGGGACTGCCGCCCTGTTGGGCAAGCATTCTTACTCTGGCTGCCTTTCCCGTCAGTAATTTGTTCCTCCGAGGCCGCTATGTTTTAACTGGGCCTCTTGTTTTGCCTGGCAGGAATCCTTCTGTTCTCTGCCATGTACCATGGCGCCAGGTGGGATTAACCCTATTTAGGCAGTGGGTCACATTGGGGTCATTATAGGTACTGGGGGCTTTTCTATATCTTATAAAGAGCCCGTGGGGACCGTAAGGGATTTTAAAGAGCTCGAAATACTTCATCTAGATTATCCTCTTCCCGGTTTAGTCCAGGGTCCAGATTCTCCACACGACCATTTCACCCATCGTTTTTCCCCCTACAAGCCCCTCTTCTCCGTTCCCCCTGGTTAGTCTCCTGTAGCTCCAGTTCTCCCTTCTGTCCCTCTCTCAGTTCCCCCTGTGCGTCACCCTTGCTCAGTGTTCGCCTGTCATGCCCTCTGGCTCAGTGTTCGCCCTGTCAGTCCCTCTGCTCAGGTTCTCCCTGTCAGTCTCTGCTCGCAGTTCCCCCTGGTCAGTCCCCTCTGCTTGCAGTTCTCCCTGTCAGTCCCTCTGCTTCGCAGTTCTCGCTGAGTCCCTCTGCTCGTTCCTCCCTGTCAGTCCCTCTGCTCAGTTGCTCCGCTGTCAGCCCTCTGCTCGATTCCGCTGTCAGGTCCCCTCTGGCTTTTCGGTTCTCCGCCTGTCCAGTCCTCTGCTCAGCTTCTCAGCTGTCAGTGCCCTCTGCCAGTTCCCCTGTCAGTCCTCTGTAAGGTTCCCCTGTCAGCCTCTGCCAGGTTCGTCCCGTGTCAGTCCATCTGCTGCCGTTCCCTTCAGTCCCTCTGCTCCGTTCGCTTCCTCCAGTCCTCTTGCTCGAGTTCCTCCCTTCAGCCCTCTGCTCAGTTCCTCCTCAGTCCCTCTGCATTCGCGCGTTCCCCCTGTTCAGTCCCTCTGCTCGTGTCCTGCCCTCCAGCCCTCTCGCTTCCGTTCCTCCTCCAAGTCCCCTCTGGCTTCCGTTCTCCCTTCAGTCCTTGACTGCCGTTCCGACCTGTCGAGTCCTCTGCTGCCGGTTCCTCCTCCAGTCCCTCTGGCTTCTGTTCCCCCTGTCAGTCCCTCCTGTCGTTCCCGCCTGTCAGTCCATCTGCTCAGTTCTCCCTTCAGGTTCCCTCTGCTCGTTCCTCCTGCAGTCCTCTGCTCAGGTTTCTCCCTTCCAGTCCCTCTGGCTCAGTTCCTCCCTTCAGTCCGCCCTGCTCAGTTCCTGGCCTTAGTCCATACTGCTCCGAGTTCCTCTTGGCCGTGTCGAGTCCTCTGCTCCGTGCCTCCCCTTGCAGTCCCGCTCTGCCGTGTCCCGCGGCTGTCAGTCCTCTGCTCCGTGTCTCCTCCAGTCCCTTGCCTCGTTCCCTGTCAGTCCTCTGCTCCGTTCCTGTCCCTTCAGTCCTCTGCTCAGTTCCTCCCCTTCAGTCCGCTCTGCTCCCGTGCCTCCTCCAGTCCCCTCTGCTCCGTTCCTCCTGTTCAGTCCCTGCGTGCCGCGTTACTCCGTTCAGTCCCTCTGTGCAGTTCCTCCCTTCAGCCGCTGCTGCTCCGTTCCTGCCCCCAGTTCCTCCTGCCTGCCGTTTCCCCCTGTCAGCCCTCTGCTCCCGTTCCTCCTTCAGTCCCGTCCTGTCTCCGTTCTCCCTCAAGTCCCTCGCTGCAGTTCCTTCCCTTCAGGTCCCTCTGCTGCAGTTCCTCCTGTCAGTCCCCTCTGCTCAGCTTCTCCTTAGGTCCCTTGCTCCGTTCCCCCGTCAAGTCCTTCTGCTCCGTTCCTCCCTCACGCCTCTGCCTTGCCGTTCCCCTGATCAGTCCCCTCGCTCCGTTCCTGCCGTTCAGTCTCTGCTTCCGTTGCCCGCTGTTCACGTCTCGGCTCCGTTCCTCCTTCAGCCCGTCTGCTCCGTTCCTCCGTTCAGTCCGCTCTGCTCAGGTCCCCGCCCTGGTCAGGCCCGCTCTGCTCAGTTCGCCCTCGTCAGTCCTCTGCTCCGTTCCGGAGCCCGCCGTTAGCCCGCGTGCATGATGGGACTGAGCCCTTTTCTGTTGCACCAGGTACTATATAGAGATATTTCTTGTTGTTGTTTTTTTTGTTTTTTTTTTTCTCTCATTCTCGTGTGCTTTTTAGGCCTAATTACCCCAGGCATCATCGGGGGAATTCCGCCTTGATCCCAGATCCACCGTGCGCCAGTGAGGCAGCTGCCACACCCGGCCCCCCAATCAAGAGGCAGATGCGCGCGGGCTGCTCTAAGGGCGGATCAGCCCTGTCCCTCACAGTCAACAGTGCAAGAATTCTATTCGTGACCAAACCGCAGCCTCCTGCCCCCCCCCCATGGCCTCTACCTGCCCCCATCTCGTTAACCCACTTGGCCCTTATACAAAGGGGAGGTGTTCTGTGTGCCTGGAATGTCTCCGATTCCGTACCTTTCATGTCAGCCGCTTCTCTTTTTTATAGAGTTATATTTTCTTTTCTTTGCTATTGCTTGATTGGATGGACTCTCTGCTTTCTCCAATCAGAATTCAGCGTTCCAGCGCCTGTTTTTAGGGCATCGACCCCTATTTTGTGGGGCTCTAATTGTTCCTCATAAATAGAGACAGTGCAGTAAGAAAGAAAGTTCTTTGGTTCTATTCCGGTGGGGTCGTAGGGGGACAGTAGAATTTCAGTTGGGAGTTCCCCCAAAGATGCCCCCGTGGGAACTGCAGGAGTCTAGAGCACCTTGGGGGGCAGATACTTGTGGTGGTTGAGGCAGACTCGGTGCTTCCATGTATGGGTGGGGTTTTGGTGGCTCTGGTACTGTTGCGCGGCGCCTTCACTGGAGGGCCATTGGGCCGATATCTGTACAGATTCCGCAGCAGGGCCGCCGTTTCCAAGTGGTTGATACCGAGTATAGATGGAAATGGTTTAACCCCCCCCCGACACCCCGTTAGTGAACCCACGTGTGGAACTTCAGGCGCTATGTTTTTAAGGATTTCAGGGATTGGGGCTCTTCTGGCTACGGGGTGCCGGAGCCTAACTCTGGGGCACAGGCTATCAAGGCCGAGCCTCGGTGTGCTGGGGAAAGATGCTTATGTTTCTATAGCCCGAGAGTGGCTTACGAGAATGGTGGGGGGTCCTGGCGGGTGGGTCGCCGCACTGATAGGGGTGGACTTGCATGTTCTGGAGCATAGGAGGCAAGTTATTAAAACTGCAAACGTTCGATTTTGGGGCTTTAACCTGCCCTCTATTAATATCTTATCGGTAACCCGCAGCCTCCTCCTGCCTCCCTAAAGTCTTCTCTCTCCTAGCTTCCAAAGCAAAGGCTCCCTTATTTCTTTTCTCTCTCCCCCCAACAGCACCTCGCAGCCCTCCGCTCAGTCTTTTCTCTCCTCCCCCGAACAGCAGCCCTCCCTCAGTCTTCGCTCCCACCCCCGAACAGCAACTCGCAGGCTCCCCTCAGTATTTCTCCCCACCAATAGCAACTCCCTCATTCTTTCTCTCCTCCCGCCCAACAGGCAACCTCTCTCCCAACAGCAACCTCCTCATTCTTTCTCTCCTCCCCCCCGATACACAAGCCTCACAGCCCTCCCCTCATTCTTTTCTCCCTCCCCCCGACCAACCTCACAGCCTCCCTAATCTTTCTCTCTCCCCCCCAAACAGCAACCTCACAGCTCCTCAGTCTTTCTTCTCCTATCCCCAACAGCAACTCCCTCATTCTTTCTCTCCTCCCCCGAACCAGCAACCTCACAGCTCCGCCCTCAGTCTTTCTCCCGCCCAACAGCAACCTCCCCCTCATCTCCTTTCTCTTCCTACCGCCCAACAGGCAACGTCACGCTCCCTCAGTCTTTCTCATCTACCCGCCACACAACCTCACACCTCCCTCGAGTCTTTCTCTCCTACCGATGCCCACAACAGCAACGACCATCACAGCTCCCTCAAGTCTTTCTCCTGCCTACCGGCCCAACAGCAAGCCGTCAAGCACTCCGCTCTCAATCTTTCTCACTACCGCCAACAAGCAAAGCCTGCGACAGCTCCGCTCATTTTCTCGTCCTACCCCCCAAAGCAACTCCCCTCAGATTTCTCTCCTCCCCCACAGCAACTCCCTCAATCTTTCTCTCCTAGCCCCCCACAGCAACCTCCCCTCCAATCTTTCTCTCCTACCGCCCCCACACAGCAACTCCCTCAATTTTTTCTCAATCCTACGCCCCGAGACAGCCAGCCTCACAGCCTCCTCAATCTTTCTCTCCTACCCCTCCAACAGGCAACCTCCGCCTCAAGTCTTTCACTCCTACCCCCCGCAACAGCAGCCTCACAGCCCCCCTCAATCTTCTTCGTCCTACGCCCAACAGCAACTCACAGCCTCCCCAAACTTTTCTGTCCTACCCCCAAACAGCAAGCCTCGCCCTCAATCTTTCTCTCCCTACCCTCCCAACAGCAACCTCCCCTCACTTTCGTTCATCCTCCCCCCAACAGCAACTCAGAGCCTCCCCTCAATCCTTTCTCTCCCTACCCCCTCAACAGCAACTCCCTCAATCTTTCTCCGCTACCCCCCCAACAGCAGCCCACAGCCTCCCTCAATCTTCTTCCTGACCCCCCATAGCAACCTCCCTCAATCTTCACTCCTACCCCAAACAGCAAGCCTCGACGAGCCGTCCCTGAGACTTTCTCTCCTACGCCCGCAAGCACAACGCTCTCCTCGATCTTTCTCTCCTCCCCGAACAGCACCTCAACAGGCCTCCCTAATGCTATGTCTCCTCCTACCCCCCCACGCGAACCTCCCCTCAATCTTTCTGCTCCTACCACCCCGTTCGGCCCAACAGCAGCCGTCGACAGGCTCCTCAATCTGTTGCTCGTCTACCGCCCCCCATACAGCAGCCTCACAGCTCCCTCCGTCCAGGTTGAGAAA
Organism: Xenopus tropicalis; assembly: GCF_000004195.4. Classification (NCBI taxonomy): domain Eukaryota; kingdom Metazoa; phylum Chordata; class Amphibia; order Anura; family Pipidae; genus Xenopus; species Xenopus tropicalis. The sequence continues at coordinate 619,362 of NC_030681.2, forward strand.
TGACGGATATAAGTCACTAATATAATAGAGGGAACAGATTTGAGTTATAAAATTAGAAGGGCTAGGGTTCCATGTGACAGCGTGTGGCTGCTTCAACAGTAACTAAGATGGGCGCTGTTGGGCAGCCTGACTTGGCACTTTGAGCCTGGGGGTCCTGGCTACTCTTTGTCTGTGCCGACTCTCGCCAGTGTTATGGCAACTCATGGCATCGGCAAGATGAAAAACCTGAAAACGTCGAAGGCCTTTCTCGGCCGACTTCTCACGCACAAGGCCTGAGCCCTGGCATTGAGCATAAACATGAAAGGTTGCAGGTTAGTTGTGAACCATTTGTACTTGTCTCGTTAAGGCGCTAGCTTCTCTGCCTTGGAATCAAATTCTGCAGTCCTGTGAGTGACCTCTGTTCCTCTGTGCTTTCCTGCCTCACTGGGCTGCTTCTTTTCCCACGATGGTCAGGACAAGGAAACCTCCTGGGTAAGTGAATCCAATCCCCCAGTGATGTACCTCAGGGGTATCAAGTCTCTGATGTCTCTGTAGCTCCGTGCTCCTGGGGCCTGCTCTCTTGTCACCAATGGGTCAGACAGGAACCTCCCCTGGGTAAAGGTGACATCCAATCTCCCCCAGTATCTTACAGGTGACAGAGCTCTGATTCGCTCTGTATCTGCTCCGGGCTGCCTCTCTTTGCCATGGTCAGACGGACCCCCCCCGGGATAAGTAAGTCCAATCTTCCCCCCTAGTACTGTACCCAGGTATCGACGCTCTGATTCTCTTGTACTGTCTGCGTGCCTGAGGGCTGCTCTCCTTTCCGAGGTCGGGCAAGGAGCTCCCCCTGGGTAAGCTAGAATCCAGATTCTCCCCCAGTATGTACCCAGGTGACAGAGCTGTGTACAGAGCCTGCTCCTGGCTGGCTCTCTTCCATGAAGGCCAGAACCCCCCGCTTTCCGCTCCCGGTAAGTGAATCCCATTCACCTAGTATGTCAACCTATGTACCAACTTATATGAGTCTCTGGTAAGGCTGTCCTGTTCGCTTGGGCATGGCTTCTGAAGAGTGTGCAGGAAGATGACAGAGCTCTGATATGTTGCGGCAGGAAGTGATAATGTTAGTTACAGAAGTGGCAGGGAAAGGATGAATCGAGGCTCTAGTCTGTGGCAGAAAGGATGATGAGCTCTAGATGTCGGCAGGCAAAATCACAAGCTCTAATATGCAGCAGGGATGATAACTTTAAAAGTGCAGAGGAAGATAATGGCTCTAGCGATGGTGCAGGTAGGATGATGAGCTTGTAAAAAGTGGATGAAAGGAATGATCGAGCGCTAATGTCAGGCAGGAGTGATGAGGCTCTTGGATGTGACGGGTTGGATGATGAGCTCTTAGATTGCAGGCAGGAGATGATGAGCGTTCTAGTTGTGGCAGGCAGGATAATGAGCTTTAAAAGTGAGGAAGATGATAAGCTCTAGTTGTGTAGGCAGGATAAGATGAAGCTTTACATTCAGAATGCATGAAATGGGGGCTCTGGATGTGCAGGCCGGATGCTGAAGCTCTAGAGTGCAGGGCAGGATGCTGAAGCCTCTAGAATGGTGCAGGGCAGGATGCTGAGCTGCTAGATGTGCAGAGCGAGGAATGCTGAGCTCTCGATGTGCAGGCAAGGATGAATGAGATTAGGTGTGCCAGTTTACAGGATGTTTAGGCAAAGATGACAAGCTCTTAGAATGTGGCAATGGCAGGAACGTGACTGAGAATGAGATTCTAGATGTGGCATGTTAAAAGGATGGTCAGGCCAGAATGAACAGCTCTCAGATCTGCAGGCAGGATGCTAGCTCTAGTTGTGCAGGCAGGATAATGAGCTTTAAAGTGCAGGGAAGGATGGTGAGCGCTATAGTTGTGCAGGGCAGATATGATCTTTAAAAAGTTCAGGAATGAGTGATGGGCTCTATGCTGTCCGGCGGATGCTGAGCCTCTAGCTGTCCAGGCCAGGATGCTGAGCTCTAGCTTGTCAGCGCAGGATGCTGAGCTCTAGCTGTCGCAGGCCAGGATGCTGAGCTTAGCTGTCCAGGGCAGGATGCCTGGAGCTTAGGATGTCCAGGCAGGGTGCTGAGCTCTAGATGTCCAGGCAGATGCTGCGCTCTAGATGTGGCCAGGAGGAAGATGAGCTCTAGATGTGCAGGCGAGGATATAGATGAGATCTAGATGTGCAGTTAGATGTACCAGGCAGATGACAAGCTCTAGATCTGCAGCAAGGATGCTGAGCTCTAGTTGGTGCAGGCAGGAATAGATGAGCTTTAAAGTTCGGAATGATGATGGCTCTAGATGTCCAGGGGCAGGAATGCTGAGGATGCTGTGGGCCAGGAGGAAGATGAGCTCTAGATTGTGAGGGCAGGATAAATGAATGTAGATGTGCAGGGCAGGATGATGCGATCTAGATGTCAGTTGGATGTATAGGCGCTGAGAATGACAAGCTCTAGATTGCAGGCAGGATCTGAGCTCTAGAATGTTGCAGGCATGATTTATTGCTTAGAGATGTACAGATGAGAATATATAAGGCAGATGGAATGACAAGAGCTCTAGATGTGCAGGCTTAGGAGGTAAGGACAGAAATTAAAGGCTCTAGATGTGCAGTAGAGAAATGATGAACTTAAAAAGTGCTGGGAGGATGATGGAGCTCTAGATGTGCAGGCGAGGATGATGAGCTGTATAAAAGTGCTAGGGAAGGATGGATGAGCTCTGAGACTGTGCAGGTTGGATAATGCTTAAAAAGTGCAGGAAGGATGGGTGAATGACCTTTTAGATGTGGCAGGGCAACTAACAAGCTCTAGATAGGTGCAGGCAGGATGGATGATAACTTTAAACTGCGGGAGAAGTGATGGCTCTGAAGATGTGCAGCAGGGAATGAGAGGCTGTTTAAAAAGAGTGCAGGAAGGATGTGAGTTCTAGTGTGCAGGCAGGTATGGCTGATGCTAATATGCCGCAGGAGGATGAGCTCTAGATAGGCAGGCAGGAAGATGGAGCTCTTAGAATGGCAGGCAGTAGGATGAGCCTCTAGATGTGGCGGCAGGAAGATGAGCTCTAGGTGTGCAGCAGGAAGAATGAGCTCTATATTGTGCAGGCAGGACGATGAGTAAGGATGCTAGAATGTGTAGGGTTGGATGGCTGTAGGGCTGGGATGAGGAGCTTAAAAGTGCCGGGAGGATGCATGGAGTTCTGGAGATGTCAGGGCAGGGATGATGAGCTTGTATATGCAGTGGAACGGATGATGGGCTGTTAATAGTGAGGAAGGATGAGAGCTCTAGTTGTGCAGGCAGGATGAGTGAGCTTTTAACGGAGAGAAGGGGAGAAGGCTAAGTCCACTTTGGGGTGCCAAAATGTAAGTCACCCCCAGGACTTAGAACGCCTACGCATTTACCCCGGCCTGGTGCCTCCTGTACGGAGGAACAGCATCAGCCGGGGTAGCTGCGCGCTTCCTCCTCATCCTCTGCTGTGCGCGCATGCCGAGTAGGAGTGAACGAGAGCGCGGGACTTAAAACATTGTAAGTTCGACATTTTTCACTCTACCGCTATGTGCCCGAGCCGTGGATTTTTCGCACGGCACTGCTCAGGAAGGAGACAAAGCGGTGTCTTGACAGGTGCCGGCGGGCTTGGTGCTGTTGCCGCGTCGCGACAGGGGGCACCAGCCGGGGTAACAAGGGTAGGCGCTCTAAGTCACGCTTGGGGGTGCCTTTACATTCTGGCACCCCCAAGTGACTTAGCTTGTCTTGCTCTTAATAGTGTCAGGAAGGGATGATGAGCTTTAAATAGTTGCAGGAAAGGATGGATGAGCTTTAACTAGTGCAGGGAAAGGATGATGAGCTGCTGAGTCTTGTGCAGGCAGGATGATGAGCTCTTGACGTGTGAGGTTGGATGATGAACTCTAGATGTGCAGGGAAGGATGATGGAGGCTTTAAATAGTGCAGGAAGAATGAATGAGCTTTAATAGTGCAGGAAGAAAGTGAGCTTTAATAGGTGGCAGCGAAGGATGATGCAGCTGCTGTTTGTGAGGCGGATGAGACCTGGATGTGATGTGTTGGATGATGAGCTCTAGAATGTTGCAGGGAGAATATGGCTGGTTAGAAGTGCAGAAGGATGATGGGGCTCTAGATGTGCAGCAAGGATGATGAGATAAATCTAGATGTCGAGGCAGATTGTATTATACAGAATGACAATCCGTAATGGTGCCGAGGATGATGAGTTCCTAGAATGTTTGCAGGCGGAGAATGGAGCTTTATAGTGCAGGAAGGATGAGTGGCTTGTAAATAGTGCAGGGAAGGAATGAGAGCTCTAGTGTTGTGCACGGCCAGGATGATGAGGCTTTAATAGTGCAGGAAGGATGATGAGCTTTAATGTGCAGGAAGGATGGATGAGCTTTAATCAGTCAGGAAGGGATGAGTAGCTCTAGTTGTGCAAGGCGAGGATGAATGAGCTTTTGGAGTGTGAGGTTGGATGATGAAGCTCTGAGAGCTGGCAGAAGATGATGAGCTTTAATGTGCAGGAAGAAATGATGAGCTTTTAATAGTGCAGGAAGGAGATGATGAGAGCCTCTAAAGGTGCAGGAGGGATGGTGGAGTTCTAGTTGTCGGCAGCGAGGCATGGGTGAGCTCTAGATAGTGCAGGCAGGAAGATGGAGCTCTAGATGTGCCAGCAGGAAGATGGACGCTCTAGATGGTGAGGCAGTGAGGATGAGCTCTAGATTTGCACGGGGCAAGTAGGATGAGCTCTGAGATGTGCGAGGCAGAAGATGAGCTCTAGATGTGGGCAGGCAGGATGACGTGAGAATGAGAGTCTGACAATGGAAGTTAGGATGTATAGGCAGAAGAGTGAGCTCTAGATGTTGCAGCAGGACGATGAGAGTTGAGATATCAAGGATGTGGGTAGTTGAGGATTGTAGGGGCTGGATGATGCCAGCTTAATAGTGCAGGAAGGATGATGAGCTTTAATAAGCTGCAGGAGGATGGATGAGGCTCTAGTTGTGCAGGCGGATGATGAGCTTTATTAGTGGCAAGGAGAAGGATATGAAGTTTAATAGTGCAGGAAAGGATGAAGGAGCTCTCAGTTGTGCAGGGCAGGATGATGCAGCTTTATAGTGCAGGAAGCGGAATGATGATCTTTAATAGTGCGCAGGAAGGATGATGAGCTTTAATAGTTGCAGAAAGGATGATGAGCTTAGTTGTGCAGGCAGGGATGATGACCTTTGATTAGGTGGCAGGAAGGATGATGAGTTTAATAGTGCGGAAGGATGATGAAGCTCTAGTTGTGCAGGCAGGATGATGAAGCTTTATTAGCTGAGCAGGAAGGATTGAATGAGCTTAATAGTGCAGGAAGGGATGATGAGCTTCCTAGTTGTGCAGGCAGGATGATGAGCTTAAATAAGTGCAGGAAGTGATGAGCGCTTTAATATCGCTGGAAGGATGATGAGCTCTAGTTGTGGCAGGCAGGATGATGAGCTTTAAATAGTGCAGAAGGATGATGAGCTAGTTGTGCAGGCAGGGATGCACTGAGCGTTTAATAGTGCATGGGGATGATGAGCTCGTAGTTGTGCAGGCAGGATGATGAGCTCTTGATGATGAGTTGGCATGATGAGCTCTAGATGTGCGCAGGAAGGAATGATGAGCTTTAATAGTGCAGGGAGAGAATGAGTGATGCTTTAATAGTGCAGGCAGGAAATGATTGGGCTCTGATGTGAAGGGTTGGATGATGAGGCTCTAGGTGTTGGCAGGGAGGAAGAGTGGCTTTAAAAGTGCAGGCAGGAGGATGGGCTCTAGATTGCCAGGCCAGCGATGAATGAGAATGAAATCTGATTGCAGGCGAGGATGTATATACAGAACTAGACAATCTCTAAGAAGTGTGCACGAAGGATGATGGGCTTTAATCCGCTATTTGAGTGTTGAACCGGGAGTTGCGTCCTTTAAGAGCCGTCCGGCTGGCATGGGGGTAGCCGCTAATGTAGCTGGGTAGAGGTGGGCATGGTGTGGGTAGCGCTGGGGGTGTGGTTGGACCTGGTGTGGTTACCAGCGGTGCTAGTGGCTAAACAGCTGAGGTGAGTTGTGGTTATGGGTGGCAGTGTAACGGTGGAGTGTGCAGTTTGCTGTGGTTACAGGGTGGCAGTGGTAGGTGAGGTTGAGTTGTGTTACAGGGCCCGCACAGGTGTAACAGTAGTGTGAGTTTGTGTTACCGAGGGGGGTGGCAGTGTCAACCGTGAGTGTGAAGTTGTCGTTACAGGGGTGGCATGTAACGGTGAGTGTGAGTTGTGTTACAGGCCGACAGTGTAACAGTGGTGGTGAGTTGTGCTTACAGGGCCGGAGGTGCTAAATGAGTGTGAGGTGTGTTAACAGGCCGGCAGTGTAAACGATGAGTGTGAAGTTGTGTTACAGGGCCGGAGTGTAACAGTGAGTTGTGGTTGTGTTATCAAGCCGGCAGTGAGTGTGAGTTGTGTTACAGGACGGCAGTGTAATATGGTGAGTGTGGTTTGGTGTGTTGTGTGTAAGGAGCGCAGGTGGTAGACGTGGAGTGTGAGTTTGTGTTTGTTGTGTTACAGGAACGCAGTGTAACGTGAGTGTTCGAGGTTGCTGTGTGTTGTGTTTACTAGGACGGCAGTGTAAACGTGAGTGTGAGTTGTGGTTGTGTGGTGTGACATCGACGGCATGTGAGACGTGAGTGTGAGTTGTGTTGTTGTGCTTACAGGACGGCAGTGTCAACTGGTGAGTGGTGAGTTGTGTTGTTGTGTTGCAGGGCGGCAGTGTAAACGTGAGTGTGAGTTGTGTTGTTGTGTTACAGGAGCGGCAGTGTTAACGTGAGTGTGGATTTGTTTGTTATCATGGACGCGGCAAGTGGTAGACCGGTGAGTGTTACGTTGTGTTGTTGTGTTAGCAGGTACGGTCAGTGTAACGCTGAGTGTGCGTTGTGTTTGTGTGTGTTAGCATGGATCGGCAGGTGGTAACGTGAGAAGTGGTGAGTTGTGTTGTTGTGTTTACAGACGGCAGTGGTTAACGTGAGTGTGAGTTTTCGTTGTTTGTGTTATGCAGGTATCTGGCAGTTGTAAACTGGTGAGTGTGATTTGTGTTGTTTGTGTTAACACGGGACGGGCAGTGTAACGTGAGTGTGAGTTGTGTTGTTTGTGTTACAGGAACGGCAGTGTAAGGTGAGTGTGAGTTGTGGTTGTTGTGTTAAGCATGGACGGCAGTGTAAGCGTGAGTGTGAGTTGTGTTGTTGTTTTACAGGACGGCAGTGTGAACGGTGAGTGGAGTTGTGTTGTTGTGTTTACATGGACGGCAGTGTAACGTGAGTGTGGAGTTGTGTTGTTGCGTTTTTACAGGAGGGGCCAGTGTTAATCGTGAGTGGTGAGTTGGTGTTGTTGTGTTACATAGGACGGCAGTGTAAACTTGAGTGTGAGTTGTGTTGTTGTGTATCAGGAGCGGCAGTGTAAACTGAGTGTGATGTTGTTTGTTGTGTTAGCATGGACGGCAGTGTAACGGTGGGTGAGTTGGTGTTGTTGTGTTAGGCAGGACGGCAAGTGTCAACGTGGAGTGTGAGTGGTGTGTTGTGTTAGCAGGGACGGCAGTTGTAACTGGTGAGTGTGAGTTTGTGTTGTTCGTTGTTAGCAATGGACGGCAGTGTAACGTGAGTTGTGAGTTTGTGTTGTTTGTGTTAGCATGGACGGCAGTGTTAATTGAGTGTGAGTTGTGTTGTTGTGTTATCAGGACGGCAGTGGGAACTGGTGAGTGTGAAGCTGTGTGTTTGTTGTGTTACATTGGACGGCAGTGTATATCGTGAGTGTGAGTTGTGTTGTTGAGTGCTTCACGGACGGCTAGTGTAACTTTGAGTGTGATGTTGTGTTGTTGTGTTACAGGACGGCAGTGGGTAACGGTGAGTGTGAGTTGTGTTGTTGTGTTAGCAGGAAACGGCAGTGTAACGTGAGTGTGCAGTTGTGTTTGTTGTGTTACAGGACGAGCGTGGGACACTAAGACGTTCTGGTTCCCTTGGGAAGATCCGTGACGTTCTGCGCAGAAGCAGCGAAATGTTAGTGAAGAAACTGCAGGGAGCGGCCCCCACCGGAACCCCCCGAAACTCAAGGTAATTGGGCCTGCGCTCTAACACTCCCGCCCACACTAACACTATCCCTGTGCCCCCCCACACATTAACACTATCTCCTGTGCCCCCCCCACACACTAACACTATCCCTGTGCCCTCCCCCCCACTAAACACTATCCCTGTGCGCCCCCCCACAACTACGACTATCCTCTGTTCCTCCCCCCCCACACTGAACACTATCCCTGTGCCCACACACTTAACACTATCCCTGTGCCCCACACACTATATCACTGATCACCTGTGTCCCCCCCCCACACACGTAACACTATCCCTGTGCCCCCCCGGACACATCGCAACACTATCCCTGTGCCCCGCCAGCAGCACTAACAACTATCTCCTGTTCCCCCCCACCAACACCTAACACTATCCCTGTGTCCCACACCCCACTAACACTAATCCCGTTCTCTCCCCCCACACACTAACACTCATCTTCTGTCCCCCCCCCACACAATTAACACTGATCCCTGTGGCCAACCACAGTCACTATACACTACTCCCTGTGCCCCCCCACACACAACTACTATCCCTTGTGCCCCCCAACACACTAACACTATCCTGTGCCCCCCCCACAGCTAACCCTATCGTCCTGTGCCCCCCCCACATCAGCTAACTACTATCCCTGTTGCCCCCCATCACACTAACACCTATCCCCTGTGCCCCCCCCCCACAACTAACTACTATCTCCTGGTGCCCCCCCCACCTATCACTAGACGCTAAAAATCTATCCCTGTTGCCCCCCCCCCACACACTAACACTGATCCTGTCCCCCCCCACACACTAAACACCTATTCTCCTGGTGCCCCCCCGCCCACACAACTATCCCTGTGGCCCTCCCCACAACACCTATAACGACTATCCCGTGTGCCCCCCCACACACACTAACACTTCCCTGTGCCCCCCACACCACACTAACACTAAAATCCCTGGTGCCCCCCCCACACACTACAGTATCTCGTGTGCCCCCCCATCAACACAGCTAACACTTATCCCTGTGCCTGCAAGACCCCCCACACAACCACTAACGACTATCCCTGTGCCCCCCACACATCCATGTTTAACACTATCCCGTGTGCCACCCCCACAGCACACTACACTATCTGCCTGTGGCCCCCCCACACAGCTAACACGTATCCCTGTGCCCCCCCCCATCACCACTAAGCATATCTCCTGTGCCCCCCCACGACACTAACACTTTATCCCTGTGCCCCCCCCCACAATCATCTAAACCCTATCTCTGTGCCCCCTGCAACACAGCTAACGACTATCTCTCATGTGCCCCCCATCACAACAGCTAACATCTCATCCCTGTGCCCCCACACACTAACCCTTCTCCTGTGCCCCCCCCCAGCACAGCCACACTTATCCCCTTGTGCCGCCCACAACACTAACTAACGTATTCTGTGCTCCCTCACATCAGCCAATCACTATCCCTGTCGTCCCTCCCCACATACACCAATCACTATCCCTGTGCCCCCCCCACAACACCAACACTATTCCAGCTGTGCCCCCCACACTAACACTATCCTGTGCCCCCTCCCCCACGACTAACACTTAATCCTGTGCCCCCCCACACTAACACTATCGCCTGTGCCCCACACGACTACACTATCCCTGTGCCCTCCCCCACACACTAACACTAATCCTGTGCCCCCCCGCACACTAACACTATCCCTGGTGCCGCCCCCACACACCAACACTATCCTGTGCCCCCCCCACCCACACCCACTATCCCCTGTGCCCCCCCACACGACCTAACACTTACCCGTGTGCCCCCCCCACACATAACAGCTATCTCCTGTGCCGCCCCCCACACACTAACAACTATCCTGTGCCCCCCCTCCTCACCTAACACTATCTTGTGCCCCCTCACTACACAGCTAACCACTACTCTCCCTGTGCCCCCCTCACGACACTAACCTACCCTGTGCCCCCCCCACCAACACTAACACGTATCTCTGTGCCCCCCACATCACTTAACACTAGTCCCTGTGCCCCCCCCACACGACTAGACTGACTTATCCCCTGTGCCGCTCTCCATATCTATACACAACTACACTATCCCTGTGCCCCCCCCCACACACCCAAACCTATCCCGTGTGGCTCCCCCCACGACACTAGACACTAATCCCTGTGCCCCCCCCCGCCCCCACACAGCCAACGACTATCTCCTGTGCCCCCCCCACACTACCAATCACTATCCCTGGTGCCCCTCCACACACCAACACTATCGGCCTGTGCCCCCTCCCACACTAACACTATCCCTGTGCCCCCCCACATCACTACACTATCCCTGTGCCCCGCCCCCACATTCTAACACCTATCCCTGTGCCCCCCAACCTCCAACACTATCTCCTGTGCCCCCCCACATCACACTAATCACTATCCCTGCTGCCCGCCCTCACAGGCGTAACACTATCCTGTGCCCCCCCCACACACAACTACTAGATCCCTGTTGCCCCCCGCACACACACTAACACTAATCGCTGTGCCGCCCCCACTACACTAAACACTATCTGCTGGTGCGCCTCGCCCGACGACACTAACACTGATGCTTCCTGTGCCCCCCCACTACACACCTATACGACTATCCGCTGTGCCCCCACACGACTAACAACTATCCTGTGCCCCCCCCAGCACACCCTAATCACTTATCCCTGTGCCCCCCACTACAGCTAACGACTTAATCCGTGTGCCCCCACCACACCCAACCACTATCCCGTGTGCCGCCCCTCACACAGCCACTATCTATCCCTGTGTCCCCCACACCCAAGACTATCGCCTGTGCCCCCCTCCTCTACACACCAACACTAGTCTGTGCCCCCCCCCACACACTAACTAAGCTATCCCTGTGCCCCCCCACACATCCACACTATCCCTGTGCGCCCCCCGCATCACACGCAACACTATCTCCTGTGCCCCCCCCACTACACCAAACCTATCCCTGTGCCCCCCCCACTACTATACTACTATCCCTGTGCTCCCGCCCCACACACTAACACTGAAATCCCTTGCCCCCCCACACAACCAAAACACTATCCCTGTGCCCCCCCCCACACACTTAGAACACTATCCCTGTGCCCCCCATCCACTAACCACTATCCTCTGTGCACCCCCCCCACAGCAGTCCAACACTATCCTGTGCCCCCCCTCCACAATCACTAACACTAAATCACCTGTGCCCCCCCACACACCAACACATCCCTGTGCCCCCCTGTGCCCCCCTCCCACACATCCAACTACTGATCCTGGTGCCCCCCCCTCCTAACATCCAGACAACTAATCCCCTGTGGCCCCCCCACACATAACACTATCCCTGTGCCCCCCCCCCACACTAACACTATCCCTGTGTCCCCCCCCCACACACGTAACACTGAATCTCCTGTGCGCCCCCCCCCCACACACCAACATCTATCCTGTGCCCGCCGCCCACAACTAACACTATCGCCTGTGCCCCCCCCACCACACACTAACACTATCGCCGTGCCCCCCCCACGACACTAACACTATCCCTCGTGCCCCCCCCCACGCCCAACACTATCCGTGTGCCCCCCCGACACACCACACATATCCCTGTCCCCCCTCCACAACTAACACTATCCCTGTGGCCCCCTGCCCGACGACACTAACACTATCCCTGTGCCCCCCCCCACACTAACAGCTATCCTGTGCCCCCCACAACACTAACAATACTATCCTGTGCCCCCTACACACTAACACTACTCCTGTGCCCCCCACACACAACACTTATCCTGTGTCTGTGCCCCCCCCCACACACCACACTATCTCCTGTGCCCCCCTGCACACACTAACACTATCGACTTGTGCCGCCTTTCCCTTGCCCTGAGCCCCATCCCCTCACCCCTACCCATACCTGAATCAATCACACCAACACTATCCTGTGCCCCCCCCATCACACCAACCACTATCGCTGTGCCCCCCCGACACACCAACACTATCCTGTGCCCCCTCCCCCACACGTGGAACACTATCTCCTGTGCCTCCCCCACACACCAACACTATCTCCGTGCCCCCCCACACACTAAAACACTTATCCCGTGCCCCCCCGCAGCACCACTAACACTTATCCCTGTGCCCCCCCCACGACACTAACACTATCCCTCCTGTGCCCCCCACATAACAGCTATCCCTGTGCCCCCCATCACACTTAACACTATCCCTTGTGCCCCCCACACACGCGAACACATATCCCTGTGCCGCCACACACACTAGACACTATCCCTGTGCCCCCTCACACTAAACACTATCTCCTGTGCCCCCCACACACACTATACGACTATCCCTGTCGCCCGCTCCCCCCGCCACACACTAACACTACACATCCTGTGCCCGCCCCCCACAGCTATATAACACTATCCCTGTGCCCCCCGCCCCCACACATAACATATCCCCTGTGCCCCCCCTAACTCACTATCCTGTGCCCCCCCGCACACCTGAACACTATCCCCCCTGTGCCCGCCCACACTAAACTATCCCTGTTGCTCCCTCCCACACTAACACTTATCGCCTGTGCCCTCCCCCACACACTAAACTATCTCCGTGTGCCCGCCCCTAACACTATCCTTGTGCCCCCCCACACTAACACTTATCCCTGGTGCCTCCCGCTCCACATCTAACACTATCCCTGTGCCCCCCCAACACAACGGACTAACACTTATCCCTGTGCCCCCCCACAACACTACACGTAATCTCCTGTGCCTCCCCCCGACACACACACCAACACTATCCCTGTGCCCCACACACACTAACACTATCCCTGTGCCCCCCCCCCACACACTAACACTATCCCTGTGCCCCTCCCACACACTAACACTATCCCTGTGCCCCCTCCCACTACACATAACAACTATCCCTGTGCCCCCCTCCACACACTAACACTATCCCTGTGCCCCCCACACACTAACACTATCCCTGTGCCCCCCCCACACACCAACACTATCCCTGTGCCCACACACTAAACTATCCTGTGCCCCCCCCCCACACACTAACACTATCCCTGTGCCCCACACACTACAACTTATCCTGTGCCCCCCCACACACTAACACTATCCCTGTGCCCCACCCACACACTAACACTACTCCTGTGCCCCCACACACTAACACTATCCCTGTGCCCCCCCCCACACACTAACACTATCCCTGTGCCCCCCGCACACACTAACACTATCCCTGTGCCCCCCACACACTAACACTATCGCTGTGCCCCCCCCACACACTAACACTATCCCTGTGCCCCCCCTCACACACTAACACTATCCCTGTGCCCCCCCACACACAGATATACACTAACACTATCCCTGTGCCCCCCCCACACTAACACTATCCCTGTGCCCCCCCCACACACTTAACACTATCCCTGTGCCTCCCCCCCACACACTAACAGCTATCCCTGTGCCCCCCCACACACTAACACTATCCCTGTGCCCCCCCACACACTAACACTATCCCTGTGCCCCCCCCACACTAACACTATCCCTGTGCCCCCTCCCACACACTAACACTATCCCTGTGCCCCCCCACACACACTAACACTATCCCTGTGCCCCCACATCCACACTAACACTATCCTGTCCCCACCCCCACACACTAACACTATCCCTGTGCCGCCACCCCACACACTAACACTATCCTGTGCCCCCCACACACTAACACTATCCCTGTGCCCCCCCCACACACTAACACTATCCTGTGCCCCCACACACTAACACTATCCCTGTGCCCCCCAACACACTAACACTATCCCTGTGCCCCACACACACTAACACTATCCCTGTGCCCCACACACACTAACACTATCCCTGTGCCCCCCCCACACACTAACACTATCCCTGTGCCCCCCACACACTAACACTATCCCTGTGCCCCACACACAGGCTGTTGGGTTGCTACGCAGAGTAACACAGTAACACAATGAGTGGGTATGGCTTAGAATGCAAATGATTGGCCGAGCCAGAGGGCCCTTACCATGTGACCTTATCCCGTGTAACTTCCCCTTTATCTGCTTTCCTCTCAGTATGAAGCGAGCGGCTTCCCTCAACTATCTCAACAAGTCCAGCGACGAGACCTTCCAGGTAACTGGAACCTGCAGCCCTGGGGCAACTGTAGCCTGGGGGGTCGTACAGGGGGGCATTTGTATTCCTGCATTGCAGCACAGAGGGACGTAGCCTGAGGGGTTAGTGGGAGTGGGTACACCTGAGTGGGCACACCTGGATCAGCCTGAGGGGTTAGTGGGAGTGGGTACACCTGAGTGGGCACACCTGGATCAGCCTGAGGGGTTAGTGGGAGTGGGTACACCTGAGTGGGAACACCTGGATCAGCCTGAGGGGTTAGTGGGAGTGGGTACACCTGAGTGGGAACACCTGGATCAGCCTGAGGGGTTAGTGGGAGTGGGTAACACCTGAGTGGGAACACCTGGATCAGCCTGAGGGGTTAGTGGGAGTGGGTACACCTGAGTGGGAACACCTGGATCAGCCTGAGGGGTTAGTGGGAGTGGGTACACCTGAGTGGGACACCTGGATCAGCCTGAGGGGTTAGTGGGAGTGGGTACACCTGGATCAGCCTGAGGGGTTAGTGGGAGTGGGTACACCTGAGTGGGCACACCTGGATCAGCCTGAGGGGTTAGTGGGAGTGGGTACACCTGAGTGGGCACACCTGGATCAGCCTGAGGGGTTAGTGGGAGTGGGTACACCTGAGTGGGAACACCTGGATCAGCCTGAGGGGTTAGTGGGAGTGGGTACACCTGAGTGGGCACACCTGGATCAGCCTGAGGGGTTAGTGGGAGTGGGTACACCTGAGTGGGCACACCTGGATCAGCCTGAGGGGTTAGTGGGAGTGGGTACACCTGAGTGGGCACACCTGGATCAGCCTGAGGGGTTAGTGGGAGTGGGTACACCTGAGTGGGCACACCTGGATCAGCCTGAGGGGTTAGTGGGAGTGGGTACACCTGAGTGGGCACACCTGGATCAGCCTGAGGGGTTACTCGCTATTTAATATCAGGTTCTGTTGCACTGGATCCAGTTTTACTGACACAGAATAACCAAATGACCCACTAGTGATGGTTCTGGTGGATCCCCTGTATCCGCCTCGGTGCTACTGGTTCTTTCCTTTTGTCCCTTCCCAGTGGATCCCGTTGATCATTTCCTTTGTTCTAGTGGATCTAGTTCTCCTTGTGCCCCATTGGCCAGTCGTTGGCGGTACCAGTAGCCCAACTCATGAGCCTTTTGCTTCTGCTCTTCAGGTTTCTCAGAACCTCCTGTCGGAGACCCGTGGGCTGAGCGCCAGCAACATAGACTTGTCGTCCCACAGCTAAACAGAACCTTCCGACCCAAACGGCCCCCGACCCAAACACTAACAGAGCCTCCGAGTTCTGCACTAAAGGAAACGCCTTCTCCTGCATTCTCTTCGCTTGAACCCCCACAGCCCAGAACTACCAGCACCGAGACCCCCCACCCGGGGCCCACTCAGAAGCTTTCATGGACACTAATGGGGGTGCACTCAGCCCAAGCACCAGTAGGAGAGCACTACTACCCCTTGCACCCTCAGCCATGGGGTTATTGTGTAACGGTACCGACCCATGTCCTGCCGGTGCCAGACCTACCCTATACCAGTCTCTCTACCGACCCACTGGCTCTAACCCACCCACCTATACTGGTACCAACCCATCTAATGGCTCCAACAGGAGAGCCCCATAACCCCACCCCCACATATACTGGTACCAACCCATCTAATGGCTCCAACAGGAGAGCCCCATAACCCCCACATATACTGGTACCACCCATCTAATGGCTCCACAGGAGAGCCCCATAACCCCACCCCCACATATACTGGTACCAACCCATCTAATGGTTCCAACAGGAGAGCCCCATAACCCCACCCCCACATATACTGGTACCAACCCATCTAATGGCTCCAACAGGAGAGCCCCATAACCCCACCCCCACATATACTGGTACCAACCCATCTAATGGCTGCCAACAGGAGAGCCCCATAACCCCACCCCCACATATACTGGTACCTAACCCATCTAAATGGCTCCAACAGGAGAGCCCCATAACCCCACCCCCACATATACTGGTACCAACCCATCTAATGGCTCCAACAGGAGAGCCCCATAACCCCACCCCCACATATACTGGTACCAACCCATCTAATGGCTCCAACAGGAGAGCCCCATAACCCCACCCCCACATATACTGGTACCAACCCATCTAATGGCTCCAACAGGAGAGCCCCATAACCCCACCCCCACATATACTGGTACCAACCCATCTAATGGCTCCAACAGGAGAGCCCCATAACCCCACCCCCACATATACTGGTACCACCCATCTAATGGCTCCAACAGGAGAGCCCCATAACCCCACCCCCACATATACTGGTACCAACCCATCTAATGGCTCCAACAGGAGAGCCCATAACCCCACCCCCACATATACTGGTACCAACCCATCTAATGGCTCCAACAGGAGAGCCCCATAACCCCACCCCCACATATACTGGTACCAACCCATCTAATGGCTCCAACAAGAGAGCCCCATAACCCCCACATATAATGGTACCAACCCATGTGATGCTCCAGTTGGAGACCCCCATAACCCCCACATATAATGGTACCAACCCATGTGATGCTCCAGTTGGAGACCCCCATAACCCCCAGCTGCCACATATAATGGTACCAGCCCATGTGATGCTCCAGTTGGAGACCCCCATAACCCCCAGCCGCCACATATAATGGTACCAGCCCATGTGATGCTCCAGTTGGAGACCCCCATAACCCCCAGCCGCCACATATAATGGTACCAGCCCATGTGATGCTCCAGTTGGAGACCCCCATACCCCAGCCGCCACATATAATGGTACCCAGCCCATGTGATGCTGCAGTTGGAGACCCCCATAAACCCCCAGCCGCCACATATAATGGTACCAGCCCATGTGATGCTCCAGTTGGAGACCCCCATAACCCCCAGCCGCCACATATAATGGTACCAGCCCAAGTGATGCTGCAGTTGGAGACCCCCATAACCCCCAGCCGCCACATATAATGGTACCAGCCCATGTGATGCTCCAGTTGGAGACCCCCATAACCCCCAGCCGCCACATGATTGCAGTACCTGCCCCATGGGAGGGTACCCCGGCACTACTGGGGGAGCACTACAGGCACCTTATTGTTTTCGGATAGTGAAAGACGCATGTGCAAGGACTTCAGCTCTTCCCCTGCACCCCAATATTTATAGGTTAATAGTAGGGTTGTTGTACCTCAATAGCACCCCCGTATTTATAGGGTGTCACAGACTCTTATGGAAAGTAGGGCCACACTGGGGCACCCCTATAGCTGACAGTACGATGATATTTAGGGGGGTCCAATGGGCATCGCTTTAATGACTGAGAAGGGTATTTTGGGGACCCCCCCAGATGCTGGTTTCCTGCCTGTTGAGATTTGTGCCTCACCCCCGACTCTTGTACCTTTTAGGAACCAATAGACACTCCGTTTGCTTCCTCTGCCCTCTTGTGCCCAGCCCCTTTCTGTGACCCCCCCCAACCCCATTCTCAGCAATCAGCATGGGGTCCCCTATCCCCCCCCCCAGCAGTGCATGATAGTAGGGTCTGACCTGTAGGACCTTTAGATTCAGTAGAAGCCGAATGCTATGCACCCCCCCCTGCCCCCCCAGGACGTGGCTTCTCTCCAACCTGCACTGCAATAATGCCCCATGTTACCGCTGTCCTGCCCCCCCAAGCCTTACACATGTGGGGCCACTCCGCCTTCTAGTAATGCCCCCTCCCGCTTTTCTCATGTCTTATTGCTGTACCCTGTTCTAATGTGGCAAATCTAGGGGGCATTTTTATACCTATCTTTGCTCTTTGTCTGTGCCCCCCCATGACATAATTCTGATTTTATCGTCTATAAGAAGCTCAGGAAAATAAAGATTCTCACAAATGTGGCGCATTGGGTTCCGTGACTGGAGCTGTGGGTTCCGCAGTCTTCTAGACAAACAAGAGCCATTACCCCATTGGCACCACTGAGTGATTGGCACGAGCCATTACCCCATTGGCACGAGCCATTACCCCATTGGCACAAGCCATTACCCCATTGGCACTACTGAGTGATTGGCACGAGCCATTACCCCATTGGCACTACTGAGTGATTGGCACGAGCCATTACCCCATTGGCACTACTGAGTGATTGGCACGAGCCATTACCCCATTGGCACTACTGAGTGATTGGCACGAGCCATTACCCCATTGGCACAAGCCATTACCCCATTGGCACTACTGAGTGATTGGCACGAGCCATTACCCCATTGGCACCACTGAGTGATTGGCACAAGCCGTTACCCCATTGGCACCACTGAGTGATTGGCACAAGCCGTTACCCCATTGGCACCACTGAGTGATTGGCACGAGCCGTTACCCCATTGGCACCACTGAGTGATTGGCACAAGCCGTTACCCCATTGGCACCACTGAGTGATTGGCACGAGCCATTACCCCATTGGCACCACTGAGTGATTGGCACCACTGAGTGATTGGCACGAGCCGTTACCCCATTGGCACCACTGAGTGATTGGCATGAGCCGTTACCCCATTGGCACCACTGAGTGATTGGCACGAGCCGTTACCCCATTGGCACCACTGAGTGATTGGCACAAGCCATTACCCCATTGGCACCACTGAGTGATTGGCACGAGCCGTTACCCCATTGGCACCACTGAGTGATTGGCATGAGCCGTTACCCCATTGGCACCACTGAGTGATTGGCACGAGCCGTTACCCCATTGGCACCACTGAGTGATTGGCACGAGCCATTACCCATTGGCACCACTGAGTGATTGGCACGAGCCGTTACCCCATTGGCACCACTGAGTGATTGGCACGAGCCGTTACCCCATTGGCACCACTGAGTGATTGGCACGAGCCGTTACCCCATTGGCACCACTGAGTGATTGGCACGAGCCGTTACCCCATTGGCACCACTGAGTGATTGGCACGAGCCGTTACCCCATTGGCACCACTGAGTGATTGTCAAATTTCCCACATGCCCCACGAATTTCAGATGAGAGAGAGTTCACCGGTTGCCTCCAGAAGTTGAGTGTGGGCCACACTGGAGTCCAGGCACCTCATCATGGTGATGGAGAACATGAGGCCTTAGTGTTGTCCTGGCTACGGCGCTGGGCTGTAATGTTCCACCACCAGGAGGCACACTACTGGTTCCATTACCCTGGGCAGGGCCAGCTCTGTCACTGGGGTATTTGTTGGTAGGGGGGGGCAGGACCATACCATATGGAAGGAATCGGGACAATTACACCTCAGGCTGTGGGCATCCTGCGCTCTACTGAACCTTGAGCTTAAGGGGCGTGATGTAGAGTTAGTGGAGGAACTTGTATTATCATGTCCCGAGGGGAAACCAGAACATTGTAGCTGTTGTGAGAGGCCTTCTCCCATTGGTCTGGGGCACACTAGGATGGAAGGCCAACCATAACTGCTAAAGGGGCTAAATGTTTGCCTCTAGTAGGTTCCCATAGATCCTTGACCAAAGTGTTTTTGGAGATGGGCAAGTGTTTCCTCAAGGTCTAGGGGGCGAGAGTGTGGAACTGGGCAGCAGGTCTGAGTATTAGAAGTGTCTGAAGAGATGCAGAGACATCTCAGACTGTCTCTCCCGTAGCTCCTGGTACTTGGGCAATTGTGCACCTCAGGCCTTCAGGCTCTCGTTGGTCTGAGGGAATAAAATCCAGTGGCCACCCCGGTGCTCCAGGGAGGACTAATTCCTCCCACATTTATACCTTTATTTTCTGGCCTCCCAGTCTCCTACACTGGTATCTGTCCCAACCCAGTGAGTCCCAACCCAGTCCCCCAGACTATATGAGTATGAGGCAGTGGAATCGGACAGTTTTTGGTAAATATCGGCAAAGGTGGAGGTGATTATGTGGGGGTTTCATCCTGCCCCCCAGTGTCTGTAGCTGTAGGGGCCCTGGTGTTTGATTACAGAGGCCAACAATTTGCTGTTCTTGCCCCCCTGATAGAATATGTGACCTACATAGTAGGGCTTTTCTCATTATGGCGGTGGATTTGTGATGCCGGCCTCGCCGCTAGCAGTGCTTCATGGGTAATTGGAGTTGGCTTGGCAAAGTGTTGCTCTTGGGACTTCAAGAGGTGTTTCTTAGCCAAATGGACCAATTCCTGTGCTGTTTTTGTGGCCCTGGCAATGAGAGACTCTCACCCCCTCATGGGGGTAACCCTGCTGTAGGTGAGCCGGGACGGAGGTTCCCAATACTCCTCATATGTGTTTGTATTCATCCTCTGCTGCCAAGTTCTACCATGGAGTAGTGGGAGCCATCTTAGAGTCAGTTGTGGGGGGAGTGGTCTGATAGGCTTGGCGGGATATCTGAGGTTGCCCGGGCCAGATCTGTCTGAGAAGTGTTTCCACCTCCATTTGTCTTCAGACTGGGAAGCCCTCGCCCAGTGAGTGGTACGGCGGCCGGGGTAGGGGGCAGTTTTCACTTTCCAGGTCCATAACTTGGTGAAATCCCCCAGTAAGTAGGTCGGGGTAGGAGGCAGGTTGCCCAGCTGCTTGGTTAGAAGGTCCATGAAGTGCCTTGTTGGCTGTGAGACAGGCCAGTGTGATGAGCCGGCCTTACTGGTCAGTGCTCCATTGTGTCAGTTTGAGCGGGGGGGGGTTTCGTAATGATGATAGAGACCCTTCTTAAGGGAAAAATGAAGGGTGCAGGGACAGCCCACCCCACCCCACCCATGGTTTCCCTAGGGAGAAAACCTCTTGCCCCACCACGTGGGCCTCCTGTAGGAGAACCATGGAAGCCATGCCTTTCAGATGAGAAGAAAGGAGGTATATATGTATATATAGTGCCCCCCACATATTGCTTCCCACTAGGGCCTGGGGGGGGGGGCTCTATAAGGGGGAACTAAGGCACTAAATGTTAGAGGGGCAACTGTCCCAGTTAATACATTGTAGAGATGCCCCTATACTGGCAAAGGCTTCTCACAGGGGTAAACACAGAAGGGAAATGGAACCTCTTTATAATGTTGCTCAGTAAGTGCACAGGCCCATTATATAAATAGTAAGAAAATGAAGCAGGAAGGGGCGGGGCCCTTAGTATTACAGGGGGCGGGGCCCTTAGTATTACAGGGGGCGGGGCCCTTAGTATTACAGGGGGCGGGGCAATTCTGAACTGTTATTTCCCTCTCTCTGTGCAACTGAGGCAGCAGCCAATGAGGGTTCTGTACTTAATGGGCCCAGTTCTAGTGATATCACTACTGATACCCGGGTCACTCAGGGGGGAACGGACTGGAACCTGGAAACAAAGGTCCGGGACCGGATGGGATTCATCCCAGGGTATTAAACTAGCTCAGCGCTGTGATTGCCAAGCCTCTTCCCTTCATTTCCCAGGATTCATTGGGGCCTGGCATGGTGCCGAGAGACTGGCGGATTGCTAATGTGGTGCCGTTATTTAAACAGGGATCCCGCTCTCAGCCTGAAAACTATAGGCCTGTTAGTCTGACTTCAGGGGTAGGAAAGCTTCTGGAAGGGGTAATAAGGGATAGGGTACTTGTATACATTGCAGTTCACAATACTATTAGTTTGTGCCACATGGGTTTATGGGTAACAGATCTTGCCAGACTAATTTAGTCGCCTTTTATGGGGAGGTGAGTAGGAACCTTGATGCTGGAATGGCAGTTGATGTCATCTACTTGGACTTTGCTAAAGCGTTTGATACAGTACCTCACAGAGGGTTAATGATCAAATTGAGGAATATTGGCCTAGAACATAATATTTGTAATTGGATAGAGAACTGGCTGAAGGATAGATGGGGGCGTTGCCCCTTTATTGAATAACCAAAGCCCCGCCCACACATTTTATTCAGATGAAGGAACAAGTAGCACATACTGAGCTGGGGGTGAGGGCCGGGGGGGGAGGGCCGGGGGGTGAGGGCCGGGGGTTAGAGCTGGGGGTGGGGCAGTTGGGGTTCAGATGACAGGGATGTACAGTTACAGTTATTGCCCCGACTTCTCTGCCCTGAACACAAAGTGCTGAATATCTCGTGCCAGGAGCTCGGGTTCCTCCAGTGCCGCAAAGTGCCCCCCGTGGGGCATATACGTGTAGGTAACGATGTTCCAGAACTTCTCCTTAGCCCACGAGCGGGGGGCGTGCATCAGCTCACAGGGGAAGGTGGCAATGCCTGTGGGAACGCGCACCCCCATCCTGTAATGGGAGGAGTCCAGTTAGTCCCAATACTGGTACCGATACCCCCCCCGCCTAGTGTGTTACTGTAAATCCAATATTCCCCCCCCCCAGTCCCACTATAAACAGAACCACAGAACCTTCCTTCTCTCTATGAGTGGGAGGGGCCGTATGGTATTTCTACATATGAGTGGGAGGGGCCGTATGGTATTTCTACATATGAGTGGGAGGGGCCGTATGGTATTTCTACATATGAGTGGGAGGTGCCATAGTATTTCTTTTTTCTGGAATCTCAGTATGTCTATCCAGACGGTTAGGAGCTGCCATGTTGCGTGACTGGATGCTAAGCCATTGCCTGTAGGCCCCGTTACCCATAGCAATTAAAGGCATCATTAAGCAGGTACTCGGACTGTTGCCCTTAGGGCCCTTACGTGTTGGCCGGAGAGCGGACAAACTCGCGGGTGAAGTTCTCCTTGTAGAACCTCATGGAGGAGGTGATGGAGCCGGAGAGCCAGTAGATCATGATGTTGGTGAGAAGATCATCCAGGGAGTATTTCCTGCAGCACAAACAGCCAATCTCAGTCCTGCGGCACCGACTGACCAGCAGGGGGCAGATTCATTTCTCTAACCATCCAATAACCTTTGGCTTTAGGGTGAGGCTATAGGCTCCGCCTACTATTATGGCCAGAAACACACCCACTGATCTCCTACCCTACCAGAAGTAATCCCATCACTAGGGCGGGGCTACAGGCTCCTCCCCTGTTTGTGCAGGTACAGTTATACATTCCCTGATCCCCCAGGGTGCTTTAGGGCGGGGCTACATTACAGACTACAGATATTGCAGAGCTGGGACTGAAATCTGACCTTTCAAGGCCACCGTCCTCAAGTTTACGGAACTCCGGGTCGGTCCAGGTGGAGAACTTCTCTAGGATGTAGGCGGCCAGGCCGGCCGGGGAGTCATTGAGGGCGGAGCCTAGAAGGGAGCAGAGAATATGGGCCCAAGTGTGAGCAGCTGGGAGAAAGGCTTGGGGCTAATGTTGGGGTAACATGTAGCCATTGAGGCCCCACTCATTTCTACTGCCCCATTAATTCTACTGACCCCCAGGGACCAGACTCTGGGAGGGGCCACAGGCAGGAGAGACGCGATTGGCTGATTCCCTGGGGCTCATTTCCTACCTACAGAGTCCGGCTTGGTGGCCCCACTCATTTCTACTGCCCCATTAGTTCTACTGACCCCCAGGGACCAGACTCTGGGAGGGGCCACAGGCAAGAGAGACACAATTGGCCCATTTCCTACCTACAGAGTCCGGCTTGGTGGCCCCACTCATTTCTACTGCCCCATTAGTTCTACTGACCCCCAGGGACCAGACTCTGGGAGGGGCCACAGGCAGGAGAGATACGATTGGCTGATCCCCTGGGGCCCATTTCCTACCTACAGAGTCCGGCTTGGTGGCCCCACTCATTTCTACTGCCCCATTAGTTCTACTGACCCCCAGGGACCAGACTCTGGGAGGGGCCACAGGCAGGAGAGACACAATTGGCCCATTTCCTACCTACAGAGTCCGGCTTGGTGGCCCCACTCATTTCTACTGCCCCATTAGTTCTACTGACCCCCAGGGACCAGACTCTGGGAGGGGCCACAGGCAGGACAGATACGATTGGCTGATCCCCTGGGGCCCATTTCCTACCTACAGAGTCCGGCTTGGTGGCCCCACTCATTTCTACTGCCCCATTAGTTCTACTGACCCCCAGGGACCAGACTCTGGGAGGGGCCACAGACAGGAGAGACACAATTGGCCCATTTCCTACCTACAGAGTCCGGCTTGGTGGCCCCACTCATTTCTACTGCCCCATTAGTTCTACTGACCCCCAGGGACCAGACTCTGGGAGGGGCCACAGGCAGGACAGATACGATTGGCTGATCCCCTGGGGCCCATTTCCTACCTACAGAGTCCGGCTTGGTGGCCCCACTCATTTCTACTGCCCCATTAGTTCTACTGACCCCCAGGGACCAGACTCTGGGAGGGGCCACAGACAGGAGAGACACCATTGGCCCATTTCCTACCTACAGAGTCCGGCTTGGTGGCCTGAATGTGCAAGTAGCCGGATTCCCTGAGCAGCGCGTAGATGTTCTTCTCAAAGTAGGGGTACAAGCGATTGGCGTCCTCCCGCGTCAGTCCCACCAACCAGGGAACGTAGCGCCCCAGGAGCAGAGACACGCCCCGGCCAATGCCCCGCTTGGGTATAAAGACTATATTCAAATGGAGACCGGACACACATCTGCAAAAGGGATATTTAGATTGAAAGCTCTCAGGCCCATCCGGCAAAGAACAACCCCATGATGACCCGCCCCCCTGGGGTAAATATTGGCTCCCATATCTCCCAGCATAAGAACATGCTGGATCCTAGTTAGTGACACCCCCTCCTAAACCCCATACAAGTTACTTACAGGGCATTTCCCCCAACGTTATAACACACTATTACCCCTTACACTCCCACCATTGTTACACAAATACCCCGGCGGCTACACGGAGTCACTGGCTGTCACTTACTCTGGTTTCATCTGCGCCAGTAACGTAGTGATGAGACTGCCCCAGTCGCCGCCCTGCAGGTAGAACTCCCGGAATCCCAGTCTCAACATCAGTTTATAGAAAATCCGAGCTGCCGCCGGGCAATCGAACCCTAAATACCATGAGAGGAAATGAGGTTCTACTTAGGGCAATGCACTGCCCTACTGCCTCCATCTTGCCCTACTGTGTCCATCTACTGCCTCCATCTACTGCCTCCATCTTGCCCTACTGCCTCCATCTTGCCCTACTGCCTCCATCTTGCCCTACTGTCTCCATCTTGTCCTACTGTCTCCATCTTGCCCTACTGTCTCCATCTTGCCCTACTGTCCCCATCTTGCCCTACTGTCTCCATCTTGCCCTACTGTCTCCATCTTGCCCTACTGTCCCCATCTTGTCCTACTGCCTCCATCTTGTCCTACTGTCTCCATCTTGCCCTACTGCCTCCATCTTGCCCTACTGCCTCCATCTTGTCCTACTGTCCCCATCTTACCCTACTGTCCCCATCTTGCCCTACTGTCTCCATCTTGTCCTACTGTCTCCATCTTGCCCTACTGTCTCCATCTTGCCCTACTGTCCCCATCTTGTCCTACTGTCTCCATCTTGCCCTACTGTCTCCATCTTGCCCTACTGTCTCCATCTTGCCCTACTGTCCCCATCTTGTCCTACTGTCTCCATCTTGCCCTACTGTCTCCATCTTGCCCTACTGTCTCCATCTTGCCCTACTGTCTCCATCTTGCCCTACTGTCTCCATCTTGCCCTACTGTCTCCATCTTGTCCTACTGTCTCCATCTTGTCCTACTGTCCCCATCTTGCCCTACTGTCCCCATCCTGCCCTACTGTCTCCATCTTGTCCTTTTGTCCCCATCTTGCCCTGCTGTCTCCATCTTGCCCTACTGTCCCCATCTTGTCCTACTGTCTCCATCTTGCCCTACTGTCTCCATCTTGTCCTACTGTCTCCATCTTGCCCTACTGCCTCCATCTTGTCCTACTGTCCCCATCTTGTCCTACTGTCCCCATCTTGTCCTACTGTCCCCATCCTGCCCTACTGTCTCCATCTTGCCCTACTGTCTCCATCTTGTCCTTTTGTACCCATCTTGCCCTGCTGTCTCCATCTTGCCCTACTGCCTCCATCTTGCCCTACCGTCCCCATCTTGTCCTACTGTCTCCATCTTGCCCTACTGTCCCCATCTACTGTCTCCATCTTGTCCTACTGTCTCCATCTTGCCCTACTGTCTCCATCTTGTCCTACTGTCTCCATCTTGCCCTACTGTCTCCATCTTGTCTTACTGTCTCCATCTTGCCCTACTGTCTCCATCTTGCCCTACTGTTTCCATCTTGCCCTACTGTCTCCATCTTGTCTTACTGTCTCCATCTTGCCCTACTGTCTCCATCTTGCCCTACTGTCTCCATCTTGCCCTACTGTCTCCATCTTGTCTTACTGTCTCCATCTTGCCCTACTGTCTCCATCTTGCCCTACTGTCTCCATCCTGCCCTACCGTTTCCATATTGCCCTACCGTCTCCATCTTGTCTTACTGTCTCCATCTTGCCCTACTGTCTCCATCTTGTCTTACTGTCTCCATCTTGCCCTACTGTCTCCATCTTGCCCTACTGTCTCCATCTTGCCCTACTGTCCCCATCTTGCCCTACTGTCCCCATCTTGCCCTACTGTCTCCATCTTGTCTTACTGTCTCCATCTTGCCCTACTGTTTCCATCTTGTCCTACTGTCTCCATCTTGTCCCACTGTCTCCATCTTGCCCTACTGTCTCCATCTACTGTCTCCATCTTGTCCTGCTGTCTCCATCTTGCCCTACTGTCTCCATTTTGCCCTACTGTCTCCATCCTGCCCTACCGTTTCCATATTGCCCTACCGTCTCCATCTTGTCTTACTGTCTCCATCTTGCCCTACCGTCTCCATCTTGTCCTACTGTCTCCATCTTGCCCTACTGTCTCCATCTTGTCCTACTGTCTCCATCTTGCCCTACTGTCTCCATCTTGCCTTACTGTCTCCATCTTGCCCTACTGTCTCAATCTTGCCCTACTGTCTCCATCTTGCCCTACTGTCTCCATCTTGTCCTACTGTCTCCAACTTGCCCTACTGTCTCCATCTTGTCCTACTGTCTCCATCTTGTCCTACTGTCTACATCTAGCCCTACTGTCTCCATCTTGTCCTACTGTCTCCATCTTGCCCTACTGTCTCCATCTTGTCCTACTGTCTCCATCTTGCCCTACTGTCTCCATCTTGTCCTACTGTCCCCATCTAGCCCTACTGTCTACATCTAGCCCTACCCAATTTGTAGTAGTCCAAGTAGTCACTATTTGGACACCCTTAAGGCAACCCTGACCGTTAGCAGCTCTTTGGTCCACCACTACCTCACCCTTCTTATGTGGTGCCTCAGAGAAGCCGTATCCGGGGATGGAAGGACAGATGATCTCGAAGACAAGGTTTGGGTTCAAGCCATGTTTAGCAGGTTCTGTCAGAAGGGGAATGATACGATAAAACTCGTAGAAGGATCCGGGCCAACCATGAACCATGAGAAGAGGCCGAGCTTTCTGTCCTGGCGCAAGGTGTGCTGGTTTCACATGTACAAAGTGCACGTCCAGCCCTAGAGATAAAAGCCAGTGGCATCATAGGGTTAAATACCTGCTATATTGCCCTGTCAGTGACATTATATAAATAACTTGCACCCATTGATAAATACGCTTCTAAAAATCCCATGGGAGTAAATAAAACACGAGTTTTAATGTACTAAGCGCTAAACTCACATTTTGAGTCTCCATGACGTAAGTGGCACTTTTATGTTCTAGGTATCCCTACTTGTATTCTAGCTACCCTAGCTAATGTTCTAGGTATCCCTACTCAGTTGGGCCATTTAGCCACCATTTCACGTTCCTACAAAGAGCTCTATGGAGATCTCGCTGGGCTGGGGCTACATCCATCTCATGGACCTCCTGTTGGGCAGCCCGGTCCCTGCTCTAGTACTGAGCACAGCAGAACTTGCCTTCAATAGTTGTTTTGTAATGAGGGTATTTATTGATGCGCTCCACCTGCTTGCGCCAGTCAAATGAATTCCTCCAGTAGGAGACAACGTGTTTGAGGTGGGTGGAGTTAAACCCATAGTGAAACTGGGAATCCTCTAGTGGTGGAAAGAAGCGAGTGCTGTCCAAGCGCCGGTACAGATCCTGAGACGATAGAAGACCAAAAAGTCACACAATACAGAGCTCCGCCATTTCTGTGCCGGATTTCTGCCCCCGAGTACCTCACATCCTCCAGTACTTCCGCCCTCTTTCCCATAGAGTTTTAGTAGGAAAACTACGGCTTCCAATCTATTTGAATGCCTAGGGAACCAGGAAATACCCATAAAACACTTGGGCCAATGAGAATACTTCCCTCCAATAAGGCAGAGGTCACACGGAACTTCCTGCTGGGTCAGTACAACTATTTCCCGGCCCCACATTCCCCCCCCGGCAGCGTCTTATACTGAAAATACAACTGACTTAGAAATCCATGAATGTGCCGATACCAAACACGCAGCTTTGTGGAGATTTCCGACTTCTAACGATCAGAAGCTCCAAGCAGCGCACCCATTATACAAGCGCCACCACCGATACCAGCACCCATTATACAAGCGCCACCACCGATACCAGCACCCATTATACAAGCGCCACCAGCTATACCAGCACCCATTATACAAGCGCCACCAGCGATACCAGCACCCATTATACAAGCGCCACCAGCTATACCAGCACCCATTATACAAGCGCCACCAGCGATATCAGCACCCATTATACAAGCGCCACCAGCGATATCAGCACCCATTATACAAGCGCCACCACCGATACCAGCACCCATTATACAAGCGCCACCAGCTATACCAGCACCCATTATACAAGCGCCACCAGCGATACCAGCACCCATTATACAAGCGCCACCGTATACCAGCACCCATTATACAAGCGCCACCAGCTATACCAGCACCCATTATACAAGCGCACCGATACCACCAGCACCCATTATACAAGCGCCACCACCGATACCAGCACCCATTATACAAGCGCCACCAGCTATACCAGCACCCATTATACAAGCGCCACCAGTGATACCAGCACCCATTATACAAGCACCACCAGTGATACCAGCACCCATTATACAAGCGCCACCACAGATACCAGCACCCATTATACAAGCGCCACCACAGATACCAGCACCCATTATACAAGCGCCACCACAGATACCAGCACCCATTATACAAGCGCCACCACAGATACCAGCACCCATTATACAAGCGCCACCACAGATACCAGCACCCATTATACAAGCGCCACCACAGATACCAGCACCCATTATACAAGCGCCACCACAGATATCAGCACCCATTATACAAGCGCCACCACAGATACCAGCACCCATTATACAAGCGCCACCACAGATACCAGCACCCATTATGCATTGCGCCACCACAGATATCAGCACCCATTAGATTCCAAGGCCAAACATTCCTCTGGGTACCTTAGGGAACCATATATTGTTGGAAAGGAAACATCCTGGGGAATCCAAAATGGCTACCTAGGGATTTCTACTCCAAACAGCAATTCTTTTCTACATTTATTAGTTTTTATAAAAACAAATTCTGAAAATTTTGAAAACTCATCCTAAATATAAATGCCAGGGGCCAACTGAACTGATGCCCATTGGCTTACCCCAGTTTATGGCAGGCAGGGGCCCCAAATGTGCTTTATTTTGTCATTTCATCTACTGCAAAATCAACACATTTACTGCATTTGATAGAGGGTAAAGCCACAAAAGTCCTATATTCTTGGAAGGAACAAATTCTCCCGAATCCAAAATGGATAAATATGTCTTTTACACTCAGATTTACTCCATTTTTAATGATTTAAATGGAAAAAATGTAGTTAAAACTAATGTATTTAGTCTGGCACAATCCCAAGGCCTCCTATAAACAATGATCCCCATATAAACCGGCTACTTACCTTATATACTAGATACTATATCTACCCTACGTACATATTCACTTACCCCACCTCATACACTCAGGCCATTCTCCAAACTTCAAGACGTATCCCTCATAGGGAAAGGTTTTACTATCACCAAACCCTAAGTTATATTAGACCACAAGGCTGACGCCCCCCCCCACCTACAGCCTCCAACTTACCCCTATTATAGGTGCCCTATCCTTCCTACACAAGGCACTAAT
Source organism: Xenopus tropicalis (assembly GCF_000004195.4). Taxonomy (NCBI): domain Eukaryota; kingdom Metazoa; phylum Chordata; class Amphibia; order Anura; family Pipidae; genus Xenopus; species Xenopus tropicalis. The sequence goes on from NC_030681.2 coordinate 649,468, forward strand.
TCATTAACCCCAATCAAGGAACTGACATTCATGCAGACTTGGGAAAGCAACCTGGCTACATGTCTCCAAGGACTCGGTGTCATGTTCTACCAAAGTACTGATCCAGGAGACCTCTCAATGGGTTCTACACCAATGGTATTTGGTCCCTACTAATATATCCAGCCGGTGCCCCTCTGCTCCTCCACTTTCTTAGAACATGCAACCAACATGGCGGTGACCCCCACACCCCCTGAGCCCCAGCTCCCCCCAGAGCCCCCACACCCCCTGTGCCCCAGCTCCCCCCAGAGCCCGACACCCCCTGTGCCCCCACACCCCCTGTGCCCCAGCTCCCCAGAGCCCGACACCCCCTGTGCCCCTCTCCCCCCAGAGCCCCCACACCCCCTGTGCCCCCCTCCTCCCAGAGCCCCCATACCCCCTGTGCCGCTTTCCCCCCAGAGCCCCCATACCCCCTGTGCCCCAGAGCCCCCACACCCCCTGTGCTGCTCTCCCCCCCAGAGCCCCCACACCCCCTGTGCCGCTCTCCCCCCCAGAGCCCCCACACCCCCTGTGCACCTGTCCCCCCAGAGCCCCCACACCCCCTGTGCTGCTCTCCCCCCCAGAGCCCCCACACCCCCTGTGCACCTGTCCCACCAGAGCCCCCACACCCCCTGTGCCCCAGAGCCCCCACACCCCCTGTGCCCCTCTCCCCCTGGGGCCCCCACACCCCCTGTGCCCCTCTCCCCCTGGGGCCCCCACACATCCCCTGTGCCCCAGAGCCCCCACACCCCATGTGTCCCCTCTCCCCCTGGGGCCCCCACACCCCCAGCTCAAGGAATTGGGGAATATACCCCATGGCTCGGGCCATTCTGGGTTATAGAATAAGTGACATATTGTCGGTGCTGCCATACTGCCCCCTCATACTCCCAGATATGGGGGACACAAGCTCAGCTCATGTTTGGGGAGCAGACAGGGGGTCACTTACCTGAATCTCAGAGTCAGAAACCTCGAAAGTGAAGTCTCTCACACTGGGGTCCTCTCTGTCCTGCGGGGCCCCTGGGGCCCACCATCCATCTCCCATTTCAAGGGTTTTGTTCCTGGACCTGAGCAGCACCCAGCAGGCCAATGCTCCTCCCAGTCCCAGAGCCGCCGGCACCAGGGCGCTCCTTGGCCAATCAGCTTGCAGGGCTGGCCTGAGGGGAACGGAGGGTTAATAAAAGCGACACTTTGGGTTTCCATAGAAACAAAATATTGATCATCGCTTTAATAATTGTAGGGACCCATAGGGTTAAGCTCCCTATGGCTTCATATCCCTACCTCTTCTCTATTGTTATTGGGTACTGAGTTACAGTTCTAACACTATCCCTAATAGGTTTAGTGCCGGCTGACCCCTCCCCCTGCAGGCTGATATAGTGCCTAGTAAGGAGGAGTGGCCTAATAGGTTTAGTGCCAGCTGACCCCTCCCCCTGAAGGCTGATATAGTGCTTAGTAAGGAGGAGTGGCCTAATAGGTTTAGTGCCGGCTGACCCCTCCCCCTGCAGACTGATATAGTGCCTAGTAAGGAGGAGTGGCCTAATAGGTTTAGTGCCGGCTGACCCCTCCCCCTGCAGGCCAATATAGTGCCTAGTAAGGAGGAGTGGCCTAATAGGTTTAGTGAGGGCTGACCCCTCCCCCTGCAGGCTGATATAGTGCCTAGTAAGGAGGAGTGGCCTAATAGGTTTAGTGAGGGCTGACCCCTCCCCCTGCAGGCTGATATAGTGCCTAGTAAGGAGGAGTGGCCTAATAGGTTTAGTGCCGGCTGACCCCTCCCCCTGCAGGCTGATATAGTGCCTAGTAAGGAGGAGTGGCCTAATAGGTTTAGTGCCGGCTGACCCCTCCCCCTGCAGGCTGATATAGTGCCTAGTAAGGAGGAGTGGCCTAATAGGTTTAGTGCCGGCTGACCCCTCCCCCTGCAGGCTGATATAGTGCCTAGTAAGGAGGAGTGGCCTAATAGGTTTAGTGAGGGCTGACCCCTCCCCCTGCAGGCTGATATAGGGCCTAGTAAGGAGGAGTGGCCTAATAGGTTTAGTGCCGGCTGACCCCTCCCCCTGCAGGCTGATATAGTGCCTAGTAAGGAGGAGTGGCCTAATAGGTTTAGTGCCGGCTGACCCCTCCCCCTGCAGGCTGATATAGTGCCTAGTAAGGAGGAGTGGCCTAATAGGTTTAGTGCCGGCTGACCCCTCCCCCTGCAGGCTGATATAGTGCCTAGTAAGGAGGAGTGGCCTAATAGGTTTAGTGAGGGCTGACCCCTCCCCCTGCAGACTGATATAGTGCCTAGTAAGGAGGAGTGGCCTAATAGGTTTAGTGCCGGCTGACCCCTCCCCCTGCAGGCTGATATAGTGCCTAGTAAGGAGGAGTGGCCTAATAGGTTTAGTGCCGGCTGACCCCTCCCCCTGCAGGCTGATATAGTGCCTAGTAAGGAGGAGTGGCCTAATAGGTTTAGTGCCGGCTGACCCCTCCCCCTGCAGGCTGATATAGTGCCTAGTAAGGAGGAGTGGCCTAATAGGTTTAGTGCCGGCTGGCCCCTCCCCCTGCAGACTGATATAGTGCCTAGTAAGGAGGAGTGGCCTAATAGGTTTAGTGCCGGCTGACCCCTCCCCCTGCAGGCTGATATAGTGCCTAGTAAGGAGGAGTGGCCTAATAGGTTTAGTGCCGGATGACCCCTCCCCCTGCAGGCTGATATAGTGCCTAGTAAGGAGGAGTGGCCTAATAGGTTTAGTGCCGGCTGACCCCTCCCCCTGCAGGCTGATATAGTGCCTAGTAAGGAGGAGTGGCCTAATAGGTTTAGTGCCGGCTGACCCCTCCCCCTGCAGACTGATATAGTGCCTAGTAAGGAGGAGTGGCCTAATAGGTTTAGTGAGGGCTGACCCCTCCCCCTGCAGGCTGATATAGTGCCTAGTAAGGAGGAGTGGCCTAATAGGTTTAGTGCCGGCTGTCCCCTCCCCCTGCAGACTGATATAGTGCCTAGTAAGGGGGAGTGGCCTAATAGGTTTAGTGCCGGCTGACCCCTCCCCCTGTAGACTGATATAGTGCCTAGTAAGGGGGAGTGGCCTAATAGGTTTAGTGCCGGCTGACCCCTCCCCCTGCAGGCTGATATAGTGCCTAGTAAGGAGGAGTGGCCTTATAGGTTTAGTGCCGGCTGACCCCTCCCCCTGTAGACTGATATAGTGCCTAGTAAGGAGGAGTGGCCTAATAGGTTTAGTGCCGGCTGACCCCTCCCCCTGCAGACTGATATAGTGCCTAGTAAGGAGGAGTGGCCTAATAGGTTTAGTGCCGGCTGACCCCTCCCCCTGCAGACTGATATAGTGCCTAGTAAGGGGGAGTGGCTTACCTTTTGGCTGCAGGCTGTGTGCCAAGCAGAGCTCCCTCTGAGCCTGGGGGCAGACTGTAGGCCCCAGAAGCCATTGTGCCCTATGGGACACTATACCCTAGTGAGAGTCGGGGACAGGGCCCCGTGAATGAGGAGTAAGTCAGCGCAGTAAGAGTAAGTAAGGGCAGCCATTAGCCCTACCCAAGGAGTGATTAGTACCGGGAGTATTTCTCCTATCCGGCAATGTTGCCCCACTGAGGGCCACAGAGTAGACGTAGGGCAGGTAAGTATAACCCCTGATCCACTCACCTGTAGGACCCACTAGAGGTTACCGACCCGACGGAGTCCCTGCTACCCAGACTACCTCCCCAGGGCACTGGTTGGTCGATGAGTTTCCTGGCCCAGAGGTGGGAGAAACTGGTGCCCCCCTTCCCTTCTCCCATTTATATCCCACCCTGTGCCTGTGAGTATAATACCCCGATACCATCGGGGACAATAAACAAGTTACTATTTCAGCAGCAACAACCTTTCTGGCCTCCATTTATATCTGTTGCACCACACAAACCTCAGCAAGTTGTAGTTCATCTACACCCTCAGCTCCTATCTACCTGCGCTACGGGGTTTGCCTAATCTCAGCCAAATAGTGTTATATAATAATAATAATGTAATAATCTCTCTCCTGCCCCCTGGTGCCCAAGGGAGGAAACACACACAGAGCTACAGAGTAGCAGCGACTAAACCCACAGACTGGGACTTCCCTCTGCTCCTGTAGCAGCGACAAGTAGCGCCGTGTGTCTGCGCCCTATGGGACCCCTTATACAGAACTGACACAGTTACTCAAAGTGTACCCCCACATTCCTGTATCTATGGGGCCCCTTATACAGAACTGACACAGTTACAGACTGTACCCCCACATTCCTGTATCTATGGGGCCCCTTATACAGAACTGACACAGTTACAGACTGTACCCCCACATTCCTGTATCTAAGGGGCCCCTTATACAGAACTGACACAGTTACTCAAAGTGTACCCCCACATTCCTGTATCTATGGGGCCCCTTATACAGAACTGACACAGTTACAGACTGTACCCCCACATTCCTGTATCTATGGGGCCCCTTATACAGAACTGACACAGTTACAGACTGTACCCCCACATTCCTGTATCTAAGGGGCCCCTTATACAGAACTGACACAGTTACTCAAAGTGTACCCCCACATTCCTGTATCTATGGGGCCCCTTATACAGAACTGACACAGTTACAGACTGTACCCCCACATTCCTGTATCTATGGGGCCCCTTATACAGAACTGACACAGTTACAGACTGTACCCCCACATTCCTGTATCTATGGGGCCCCTTATACAGAACTGACACAGTTACAGACTGTACCCCCACATTCCTGTATCTATGGGGCCCCTTATACAGAACTGACACAGTTACAGACTGTACCCCCACATTCCTGTATCTATGGGACCCCTTATACAGAACTGACACAGTTACAGACTGTACCCCACATTCCTGTATCTATGGGACCCCTTATACAGAACTGACACAGTTACAGACTGTACCCCCACATTCCTGTATCTATGGGGCCCCTTATACAGAACTGACACAGTTACAGACTGTACCCCCACATTCCTGTATCTAAGGGGCCCCTTATACAGAACTGACACAGTTACAGACTGTACCCCCACATTCCTGTATCTAAGGGGCCCCTTATACAGAACTGACACAGTTACAGACTGTACCCCCACATTCCTGTATCTAAGGGGCCCCTTATACAGAACTGACACAGTTACACAGACTGTACCCCCACATTCCTGTATCTATGGGGCCCCTTATACAGAACTGACACAGTTACAGACTGTACCCCCACATTCCTGTATCTATGGGGCCCCTTATACAGAACTGACACAGTTACAGACTGTACCCCCACATTCCTGTATCTATGGGGCCCCTTATACAGAACTGACACAGTTACAGACTGTACCCCACATTCCTGTATCTATGGGGCCCCTTATACAGAACTGACACAGTTACAGACTGTACCCCCACATTCCTGTATCTATGGGGCCCCTTATACAGAACTGACACAGTTACAGACTGTACCCCCACATTCCTGTATCTATGGGGCCCCTTATACAGAACTGACACAGTTACAGACTGTACCCCCACATTCCTGTATCTATGGGGCCCCTTATACAGAACTGACACAGTTACAGACTGTACCCCCACATTCCTGTATCTATGGGGCCCCTTATACAGAACTGACACAGTTACTCAAAGTGTACCCCCACATTCCTGTATCTATGGGGCCCCTTATACAGAACTGACACAGTTACAGACTGTACCCCCACATTCCTGTATCTATGGGGCCCCTTATACAGAACTGACACAGTTACACAGACTGTACCCCCACATTCCTGTATCTAAGGGGCCCCTTATACAGAACTGACACAGTTACACAGACTGTACCCCCACATTCCTGTATCTATGGGGCCCCTTATACAGAACTGACACAGTTACTCAAAGTGTACCCCCACATTCCTGTATCTATGGGGCCCCTTATACAGAACTGACACAGTTACACAGACTGTACCCCCACATTCCTGTATCTATGGGGCCCCTTATACAGAACTGACACAGTTACACAGACTGTACCCCCACATTCCTGTATCTATGGGGCCCCTTATACAGAACTGACACAGTTACACAGACTGTACCCCCACATTCCTGTATCTATGGGGCCCCTTATACAGAACTGACACAGTTACAGACTGTACCCCCACATTCCTGTATCTATGGGACCCCTTATACAGAACTGACACAGTTACAGACTGTACCCCCACATTCCTGTATCTATGGGGCCCCTTATACAGAACTGACACAGTTACAGACTGTACCCCCACATTCCTGTATCTATGGGGCCCCTGATACAGAACTGACACAGTTACAGACTGTACCCCCATATTCCTGTATCTATGGGGCCCCTTATACAGAACTGACACAGTTACTCAAAGTGTACCCCCACATTCCTGTATCTATGGGGCCCCTTATACAGAACTGACTCAGTTACAGACTGTACCCCCATATTCCTGTATCTATGGGGCCCCTTATACAGTACTGACACAGTTACAGACTGTACCCCCACATTCCTGTATCTATGGGGCCCCTTATACAGAACTGACACAGTTACAGACTGTACCCCCACATTCCTGTATCTATGGGGCCCCTTATACAGAACTGACACAGTTACAGACTGTACCCCCACATTCCTGTATCTATGGGGCCCCTTATACAGAACTGACACAGTTACAGACTGTACCCCCACATTCCTGTATCTATGGGGCCCCTTATACAGAACTGACACAGTTACAGACTGTACCCCCACATTCCTGTATCTAAGGGGCCCCTTATACAGAACTGACACAGTTACAGACTGTACCCCCACATTCCTGTATCTAAGGGGCCCCTTATACAGAACTGACACAGTTACAGACTGTACCCCCACATTCCTGTATCTAAGGGGCCCCTTATACAGAACTGACACAGTTACACAGACTGTACCCCCACATTCCTGTATCTATGGGGCCCCTTATACAGAACTGACACAGTTACAGACTGTACCCCACATTCCTGTATCTATGGGGCCCCTTATACAGAACTGACACAGTTACAGACTGTACCCCCACATTCCTGTATCTATGGGGCCCCTTATACAGAACTGACACAGTTACAGACTGTACCCCCACATTCCTGTATCTATGGGGCCCCCTTATACAGAACTGACACAGTTACTCAAAGTGTACCCCCCACATTCCTGTATCTATGGGGCCCCTTATACAGAACTGACACAGTTACACAGACTGTACCCCCACATTCCTGTATCTATGGGGCCCCTTATACAGAACTGACACAGTTACAGACTGTTACCCCACATTCCTGTATCTATGGGGCCCCTTATACAGAACTGACACAGTTACAGACTGTACCCCCACATTCCTGTATCTATGGGCCCCTTATACAGAACTGACACAGTTACAGACTGTACCCCCACATTCCTGTATCTATGGGGCCCCTTATACAGAACTGACACAGTTACAGACTGTACCCCCACATTCCTGTATCTATGGGGCCCCTTATACAGAACTGACACAGTTACAGACTGTACCCCCACATTCCTGTATCTATGGGGCCCCTTATACAGAACTGACACAGTTACTCAAAGTGTACCCCCACATTCCTGTATCTATGGGCCCCTTATACAGAACTGACACAGTTACAGACTGTACCCCCACATTCCTGTATCTATGGGGCCCTTATACAGAACTGACACAGTTACAAGACTGTACCACCCACATTCCTGTATCTATGGGGCCCCCTTATACAGAACTGACACAGTTACACAGACTGTACCCCCACATTCCTGTATCTAAGGGGCCCCTTATACAGAACTGACACAGGTTACACCAGACTGTACCCCCACATTCCTGTATCTATGGGGCCCCTTATAACAGAACTGACACAGTTACTCAAAGTGTACCCCCACATTCCTGTATCTATGGGGCCCCTGATACAGAACTGACACAGTTACACAGACTGTACCCCCACATTCCTGTATCTATGGGGCCCCTTATACAGAACTGACACAGTTACAGACTGTACCCCCACATTCCTGTATCTATGGGGCCCCTTATACAGAACTGACACAGTTACACAGACTGTACCCCACATTCCTGTATCTATGGGCCCCTCTATACAGAACTGACACAGTACACAGACTGTACCCCCACATTCCTGTATCTATGGGGCCCCTTATACAGAACTGACACAGTTACAGACTGTACCCCCACATTCCTGTATCTATGGGACCCCTTATACAGAACTGACACAGTTACAGACTGTACCCCCACATTCCTGTATCTATGGGGCCCTTATACAGAACTGACACAGTTTACAGACTGTACCCCCACATTCCTGTATCTATGGGCCCCTGATACAGAACTGACACAGTTACAGACTGTACCCCCATATTCTGTATCTATGGGGCCCCTTATACAGAACTGACACAGTTACTCAAAGTGTACCCCCACATTCCTGTATCTATGGGGCCCTTATACAGAACTGACACAGTTACAGACTGTACCCCCATATTCCTGTATCTATGGGCCCCTTATACAGAACTGACACAGTTACAGACTGTACCCCCACATTCCTGTATCTATGGGGCCCCTTACGAACTGACACAGTTCAGACTGTACCCCACATTCTGTATCTATGGGGCCCCTTATACAGAACTGACAGTTACAGACTGTACTCCCACATTCCTGTATCTATGGGGCCCCTTATACAGAACTGACACAGTTACAGACTGTACCCCCACATTCCTGTATCTATGGGCCCCTTATACAGAACTGACACAGTTACAGACTGTACCCCACATTCCTGTATCTATGGGGCCCCTTATAAAGAACTGACACAGTTACAGACTGTACCCCCACATTCCTGTATCTATGGGACCCCTTATACAAGAACTGACACGTTACAGACTGTACCCCCACATTCCTGTATCTATGGGGCCCCTTATACAGAATCTGACACCAGTTACAGAGACGTGTACCACCCACATTCCTGTAATCTATGGGGCCCCTTATACAGAACTGACACAGTTACAGACTGTACCCCACATCCGTGTATCTATGGGGCCCCTTATACAGAACTGACACCAGTAACAGACTGTACCCCCACAATTCCTGGTATCATATGGGGCCCCTACCTACAGAACTGGACAACAGTTACAAGACTGACCCCCACATTCCTGTATCTATGGGACCCCTTATACAGAACTGGACACCTAGTTACAGACTGTTACCCCCCACATTCCTGTATCTTGGGGCCCCGTTATACAGAACTGACACAGTACAGACTGTACCCCCACATCCTGGTATCTATGGGCCCCTTATACAGAACTGACACAGTTTACAGACTGCTACCCCCACTCCTCACTGTACCTATGGGCCCCTTATACAGAACTGGACCACAGTTACTCAAAGTGTACCCCCACATTCCTGTATCTATGGGGCCCCTTATACAGAACTGGACACAGTTACAGACTGTACCCCCACATTCCTGTATCTATGGGGCCCCTTATACAGAACTGGACACAGTTACACAGACTGTACCCCCACATTCCTGTATCTAAGGGGCCCCTTATACAGAACTGACACAGTTACTCAAAGTGTACCCCCACATTCCTGTATTTATGGGGCCCCTGATACAGAACTGACACAGTTACACAGACTGTACCCCCACATTCCTGTATCTATGGGGCCCCTGATACAGAACTGACACAGTTACAGACTGTACCCCCACATTCCTGTATCTATGGGGCCCCTTATACAGAACTGACACAGTTACACAGACTGTACCCCCACATTCCTGTATCTATGGGGCCCCTTATACAGAACTGACACAGTTACACAGACTGTACCCCACATTCCTGTATCTATGGGGCCCCTTATACAGAACTGACACAGTTACAGACTGTACCCCACATTCCTGTATCTATGGGACCCCTTATACAGAACTGACACAGTTACAGACTGTACCCCCACATTCCTGTATCTATGGGGCCCCTTATACAGAACTGACACAGTTACAGACTGTACCCCCACATTCCTGTATCTATGGGCCCCTTATACAGAACTGACACAGTTACAGACTGTACCCCCACATTCCTGTATCTATGGGGCCCCTTATACAGAACTGACACAGTACAGACTGTAACCCCCACATTCCTGTATCTATGGGGCCCCTTATACAGAACTGACACGTTACTCAAAGTGTACCCCACATTCCTGTACTATGGGGCCCCTTATACAGAACTGACACAGTTACAGACTGTAACCCCACATTCCTGTATCTATGGGGCCCCTTATACAGAACTGACACAGTTACACAGACTGTACCCCACATTCCTGTATCTATGGGGCCCCTATACAGAACTGACACAGTTACTCAGAACTGTACCCCCACATTCCTGTATCTATGGGGCCCCTTATACAGAACTGACACAGTTACTCAAAGTGTACCCCCACATTCCCTGTATCTATGGGGCCCCTGATAACAGAACTGACACAGTTACACAGACTGTACCCCCACATTCTGTATCTATGGGGCCCCTTATACAGAACTGACACAGTTTACAGACTGTACCCCCACATTCCTGTATCTATGGGGCCCCTTATACAGAACTGACACAGTTACCAGACTGTACCCCCACATTCCTGTATCTATGGGGCCCCTTATACAGGAACTGACACAGTTACACAGACTGTACCCCCACATTCCTGTATCTATGGGGCCCCTTATACAGAACTGACACAGTTACAGACTGTACCCCCACATTCCTGTATCTTATGGGACCCCTTATACAGAACTGACACAGTTACAGACTGTACCCCCACATTCCTGTATCTATGGGGCCCTTATACAGAACTGACACAGTTACAGACTGTACCCCCACATTCCTGTATCTATGGGGCCCCTGAATACAGAACTGACACAGTTAACAGACTGTACCCCATATTCCTGTATCTATGGGGCCCCTTATACAGAACTGACACAGTTACTCAGAGTTGTACCCCCACATTCCTGTATCTATGGGGCCCCTTATACAGAACTGACACAGTTACAGACTGTACCCCACATTCCTGTATCTATGGGCCCCTTATACAGAACTGACACAGTTACAGACTGTACCCCCACATTCCTGTATCTATGGGCCCCTTATACAGAACTGACACAGTTACAGGGGACTGTACCCCCACATTCCTGTATCTATGGGACCCCTTATACAGAACTGACACAGTTACAGACTGTACCCCCACATTCCTGTATCTATGGGGCCCCCTTATACAGAACTGACACAGTTACTAGATGTACCCCCACATTCCTGTATCTATGGGACCCCTTATACAGAACTGACACAGTTACAGACTGTACCCCCACATTCCTGTATCTATGGGGCCCCTTATACAGAACTGACACAGTTACAGACGTACCCCCACATTCCTGTATCTATGGGGCCCCTTATACAGAACTGACACAGTTACCAAGTGTACCCCACATTCCTGTATCTATGGGGCCCTTATACAGAACTGACACAGTTACACAGACTGTACCCCCACATTCCTGTATCTATGGGCCCTTATACAGAAACTGACACAGTTACAGACTGTACCCCCACATTCCTGTATCTATGGGGCCCCTTATACAGAACTGACACAGTTACAGACTGTACCCCCACATTCCTGTATCTATGGGGCCCTTATACAGAACTGACACAGTTACAGACTGTACCCCCACATTCCTGTATCTATGGGGCCCCTTATACAGAACTGACACAGTTACAGACTGTACCCCCACATTCCTGTATCTATGGGGCCCCTTATACAGAACTGACACAGTTACAGACTGTACCCCCACATTCCTGTATCTATGGGGCCCCTTATACAGAACTGACACAGTTACAGACTGTACCCCCACATTCCTGTATCTATGGGGCCCCTTATACAGAAACTGACACAGTTATCAGACTGTACCCCCACATTCCTTGTATCTATGGGGCCCCTTATACAGAACTGACACAGTTACAGACTGTACCCCCACATTCCTGTATCTATGGGGCCCCTTATACAGAACTGACACAGTTACACAGACTGTACCCCAGATCCTGTATCTATGGGGCCCCTTATACAGAACTGACACAGTTACAAAGTGTACCCCCACATTCCTGTATCTATGGGGCCCCTGATACAGAACTGACACAGTTACAGACTGTACCCCCACATTCCTGTAATCTATGGGGCCCCTTATACAGAACTGACACAGTTACACAGACTGTACCCCACATTCCTGTATCTATGGGCCCCTTATACAGAACTGACACAGTTACAGACTGTACCCCCACATTCCTGTATCTATGGGCCCCTTATACAGAACTGACACAGTTACAGACTGTACCCCCACATTCCTGTATCTATGGGCCCCTATATACAGAACTGACACAGTTACAGACTGTACCCCCACATTCCTGTATCTATGGGCCCTTTATACAGAACTGACACAGTTACAGACTGTACCCCCCACCACTTCCTGTATCTGATGGGGCCCCTATACAGAACTGACACAGTTACCAAAGGTACCCCCACATTCCTGTATCTATGGGACCCCTTATACAGAACTGACACAGTTACACAGACTGTACCCCCACATTCCTGTATCTATGGGGCCCCTTATACAGAACTGACACAGTTACAGACTGTACCCCCACATTCCTGTATCTATGGGACCCCTTATACAGAACTGACACAGTTACAGACTGTACCCCCACATTCCTGTATCTATGGGGCCCCTTATACAGAACTGACACAGTTACACAGACTGTACCCCCACATTCCTGTATCTATGGGGCCCCTTATACAGAACTGACACAGTTACAGACTGTACCCCCACATTCCTGTATCTATGGGGCCCCTTATACAGAACTGACACAGTTACACAGACTGTACCCCCACATTCCTGTATCTATGGGGCCCCTTATACAGAACTTGACACAGTTACTCAAAGTGTACCCCCACATTCCTGTATCTATGGACCCCTTATACAGAACTGACACAGTTACAGGACTGTACCCCCATATTCCTGTATCTATGGGACCCCTTATACAGAACTGACACAGTTACAGACTGTACCCCCACATTCCTGTATCTATGGGGCCCCTTATACAGAACTGACACAGTTGACACAGACTGTACCCCCCACATTCCTGTATCTATGGGGCCCCTTATACAGAACTGACACAGTTACAGACTGTACCCCCACATTCCTGTATCTATGGGGCCCCTTATACAGAACTGACCACAGGTTACAGACTGTACCCCCACATTCCTGTATCTATGGGGCCCCTTATACAGAACTGACCACAGTTACAGACTGTACCCCCACATTCCTGTATCTATGGGGCCCCTTATACAGAACTGACACAGTTTACAGACTGTACCCCCACATTCCTGTATCTATTGGGGCCCCTTATACAGAACTGACACAGTTACACAGACTGTACCCCCACATTCCTGTATCTATGGGGCCACCTTATACAGAACTGACACAGTTACAGACTGTACCCCCACATTCCTGTATCTATGGGACCCCTTATACAGAACTGACACAGTTACAGACTGTACCCCCACATTCCTGTATCTATGGGGCCCCTTATACAGAACTGACACAGTTACACAGACCTGTACCCCCACATTCCTGTATCTATGGGGCCCTTATACAGAACTGACACAGTTACAGACTGTACCCCCACATTCCTGTATCTATGGGGCCCCTTATACAGAACTGACACAGTTACACAGACTGTACCCCCACATTCCTGTATCTATGGGGCCCCTTATTACAGAACTGACACAGTTACAGACTGTACCCCCACATTCCTGTATCTATGGGGCCCCTAATACAGAACTGACACAGTTACTCAAAGTGTACCCCCACATTCCTGTATCTATGGGACCCCTTATACAGAACTGACACAGTTTACAGACTGTACCCCCACATTCCTGTATCTATGGGACCCCTTATACAGAACTGACACAGTTACAGACTGTACCCCCACATTCCTGTATCTATGGGGCCCCTTATACAGAACTGACACAGTTACAGACTGTACCCCCACATTCCTGTATCTATGGGGCCCCTTATCAGAACTGACACAGTTACACAGACTGTACCCCCACATTCCTGTATCTATGGGGCCCCTTATACAGAACTGACACAGTTACAGACTGTACCCCCACATTCCTGTATCTATGGGACCCCTTATACAGAACTGACACAGTTACAGACTGTACCCCCACATTCCTGTATCTATGGCCCCTTATACAGAACTGACACAGTTACACAGACTGTACCCCCACATTCCTGTATCTATGGGGCCCCTATTACAGAACTGACACAGTACAGACTGTACCCCCACATTCCTGTATCTATGGGCCCCTTATACAGAACTGACACAGTTACAGACTGTACCCCACATTCCTGTATCTATGGACCCCTTATACAGAACTGACACAGTTACAGGACTGTACCCCACATTCCTGTAATCTATGGGGCCCCTTATACAGAACTGACACAGTTACAGACTGTACCCCCACATTCCTGTATCTATGGGGCCCCTTATACAGAACTGACACAGTTACACCAGACTGTACCCCCACATTCCTGTATCTATGGGCCCCTTATACAGAACTGACACAGTTACAGACTGTACCCCCACATTCCTGTTATCTATGGGACCCCTTATACAGAACTGACACAGTTACAGACTGTACCCCCACATTCCTGTATCTATGGGCCCCTTATACAGAACTGACACAGTTACACAGGACTGTACCCCCACATTCCTGTATCGTATGGGGCCCCTTATACAGAACTGACACAGTTACAGACTGTACCCCCACATTCCTGTATCTATGGGGCCCCTTATACAGAACTGACACAGTTACAGACTGTACCCCCACATTCCTGTATCTATGGGGCCCCCCAACATTATTGTACCCCAGTTTCACCTGATGTTCCCCACATATTGGCTCCACATGTCGCTGCTCCGGTTCCTTCCCGACTCCCTGAACTTCAACCTGTCAACTGGGGGAGGCGTGTCCTTCTGGCTCCGCCCCGCCCCCTTTCTCTCCTCCCTAGCAGTGGGAGTGGACTGTCAGCGTAGCCCCGGCTTTCCCCGTCTCTCTCCCTGGGGCGTGTCTGCGTAGCTCCTCCCCCTGTCATTGTGATTCGTGCCCTTTCCCTGGGAATCTTCCTGTTTGTGCAGCGAGTGAAACACAAGAATCAGCTACAACTGGGAGATTCTACCCCCCTGCCCCTCCTGCCCCTCCTGCCCCTCCTGCCCCCCCTTCCCTTCCTGCCCCTCCTGCCCCTCCTACCCCCCCTGCCCCTCCTGCCCCCCCTGCCCATCCTGCCCCTCCTGCCCCTCCTGCCCCCCTG
Organism: Xenopus tropicalis; assembly: GCF_000004195.4. Classification (NCBI taxonomy): domain Eukaryota; kingdom Metazoa; phylum Chordata; class Amphibia; order Anura; family Pipidae; genus Xenopus; species Xenopus tropicalis. The sequence continues at coordinate 664,859 of NC_030681.2, forward strand.
CCCCTCCTGCCCCTCCTGCCCCTCCTGCCCCCCTGCCCTTCCTGCCCCTCCTGCCCCCCCTGCCCCTCCTGCCCCTCCTGCCCCCCTGCCTTCCTGCCCCCCTGCCCCTCCTGCCCCCCCTGCCCCTCCTGCCCTTCCTGCCCTTCCTGCCCCTCCTGCCCCCCTGCCCTTCCTGCCCCTCCTGCCCCTCCTGCCCTCCTGCCCCCCCTGCCCTTCCTGCCCCCCCTGCCCCTCCTGCCCCCCCTGCCCCTCCTGCCCCCCTGCCCCTCCTGCCCCTCCTGCCCCCCCTGCCCTTCCTGCCCTTCCTGCCCCTCCTGCCCCCCCTGCCCTTCCTGCCCCTCCTGCCCCTCCTGCCCTTCCTGCCCCTCCTGCCCCCCCTGCCCTTCCTGCCACTCCTGCCCCTCCTGCCCCCCCTGCCCTTCCTGCCCCCCCTGCCCCTCCTGCCCCCCCTGCCCCTCCTGCCCCCCCTGCCCCCCCTGCCCCTCCTGCCCCTCCTGCCCCCCCTGCCCTTCCTGCCCTTCCTGCCCCTCCTGCCCCCCCTGCCCTTCCTGCCCCTCCTGCCCCTCCTGCCCCCCCTGCCCTTCCTGCCCCCCCTGCCCCCCTCCTGCCCCCCTGCCCCCTCCTGCCCCCCCTGCCCCTCCTGCCCCCCCTGCCCCTCCTGCCCCTCCTGCCCCCCCTGCCCTTCCTGCCCTTCCTGCCCCTCCTGCCCCCCCTGCCCTTCCTGCCCCTCCTGCCCCTCCTGCCCCCCCTGCCCTTCCTGCCCCTCCTGCCCCCCCTGCCCTTCCTGCCCCTCCTGCCCCTCCTGCCCCCCCTGCCCTTCCTGCCCTTCCTGCCCCTCCTGCCCCCCCTGCCCCTCCTGCCCCCCCTGCCCTTCCTGCCCCTCCTGCCCCTCCTGCCCCCCCTGCCCTTCCTGCCCCCCCTGCCCCTCCTGCCCCCCCTGCCCTTCCTGCCCCCCCTGCCCCTCCTGCCCCTCCTGCCCCTCCTGCCCCCCCTGCCCTTCCTGCCCCTCCTGCCCCCCCTGCCCCTCCTGCCCTTCCTGCCCCTCCTGCCTTTCCTGCCCCTCCTGCCCCTCCTGCCCTTCCTGCCCTTCCTGCCCCCCCTGCCCTTCCTGCCCCCCCTGCCCTCCTGCCCCTCCTGCCCCTCCTGCCCCCCCTGCCCTTCCTGCCCCTCCTGCCCCCCCTGCCCCTCCTGCCCTTCCTGCCCCTCCTGCCTTTCCTGCCCCTCCTGCCCCTCCTGCCCTTCCTGCCCTTCCTGCCCCCCCTGCCCTTCCTGCCCCTCCTGCCCTTCCTGCCCCTCCTGCCCCTCCTGCCCCTGGGGCAAAAACTGGCTAAACCATGTAGGATAGAAATACTGCCCCCACTTGGAGATATGGGTCTGTACCAGCCAATGATTAGGTGCCCCCGGCTATGGGTCAGTACCAGCCAATGATTAGATGCCCCGGCTATGGGTCAGTACCAGCCAATGATTAGATGCCCCGGCTATGGGTCTGTACCAGCCAATGATTAGGTGCCCTGGCTATGGGTCAGTACCAGCCAATGATTAGATGCCCCGGCTATGGGTCTGTACCAGCCAATGATTAGGTGCCCGGCTATGGGTCAGTACCAGCCAATGATTAGGTGCCCCGGCTATGGGTCTGTACCAGCCAATGATTAGGTGCCCGGCTATGGGTCGGTACCAGCCAATGATTAGATGCCCCGGCTATGGGTCTGTACCAGCCAATGATTAGGTGCCCCTGGGGCAGGTTTTGCCCTCAGTAAGGATTGGGGCACTTTCCAGTCACTGTTGCTAAGCGCCTGAGAGGGAGGATTAGGGTGCCAGGCTCCCTGCCAGCTACGTAGTGTGGCCCCTGAATTCTGATGGTGCCCCCGTGTAAACCAATAAATACATATAAACCCACGGGTGGCACTGGGGCAAACACCGGCCAATGCGACTGCCCCATTTATACTCATAGGATTTATGGGCTTAGATTTCCCCATTCATAAAATGTTTAGTTATGGGAGGCAAATGCTTTGTACACAGAGACGGCAGCTTTGTCCTGCCCTGCCCCCCTGCCCCCCCTGCCCCTTCCCTGCCCTTCCCTGCCCCCCCCTGCCCCCCCCTCCCCTGCCCTCTCCTGCCCTTCCCTGCCCCCCCCTCCCCTGCCGTCTCCTGCCCTCCCCTGCCCTTCCCTGCCCCCCCCTCCCCCTGCCCCCCCCCTCCCCTGCCTCTCCTGCCCTCTCCTGCCCTTCCCTGCCCCCCCCTCCCCTGCCCTCCCCTGCCCTCTCCTGCCCTTCCCTGCCCCCCCCTCCCCTGCCCTGCCCTTCCCTGCCCTCACAGCCGCAAAATAACCATAGCACTCTAGACTCACTCACTGGGACTGCAGGGACCTCATCTGCTAAAGTAAATTGACCTCTTCTACTGTCTCTACTCCCCCTACTGTCTCTACTCCCCCCTTGCCCTACTGTCTCTACTCCCCCTACTGTCTCTACTCCCCCCTTGCCCTACTGTCTCTACTCCCCCTACTGTCTCTACTCCCCTACTGTCTCTACTCCCCCTTGCCCTACTGTCTCTACTCCCCTACTGTCTCTACTCCCCCTACTGTCTCTACTCCCCCCTTGCCCTACTGTCTCTACTCCCCCTACTGTCTCTACTCCCCTACTGTCTCTACTCCCCCCTTGCCCTACTGTCTCTACTCCCCTACTGTCTCTACTCCCCTACTGTCTCTACTCCCCCTACTGTCTCTACTGTCTCTACTCCCCCTACTGTCTCTACTCCCCCCTTGCCCTACTGTCTCTACTCCCCTACTGTCTCTACTCCCCCTACTGTCTCTACTCCCCCTACTGTCTCTACTCCCCCTTGCCCTACTGTCTCTACTCCCCCCTTGCCCTACTGTCTCTACTCCCCCTACTGTCTCTACTCCCCCTACTGTCTCTACTCCCCCTACTGTCTCTACTCCCCCCTTGCCCTACTGTCTCTACTCCCCCTACTGTCTCTACTCCCCCTACTGTCTCTACTCCCCTACTGTCTCTACTCCCCCCTTGCCCTACTGTCTCTACTCCCCCTACTGTCTCTACTCCCCCTACTGTCTCTACTCCCCCCTTGCCCTACTGTCTCTACTCCCCCTACTGTCTCTACTCCCCCTACTGTCTCTACTCCCCCTACTGTCTCTACTCCCCCCTTGCCCTACTGTCTCTATTCCCCCTACTGTCTCTACTCCCCCTACTGTCTCTACTCCCCCCTTGCCCTACTGTCTCTACTCCCCCTACTGTCTCTACTCCCCCTACTGTCTCTACTCCCCCCTTGCCCTACTGTCTCTACTCCCCCTACTGTCTCTACTCCCCCCTTGCCCTACTGTCTCTACTCCCCCTACTGTCTCTACTCCCCCTACTGTCTCTACTCCCCCTACTGTCTCTACTCCCCTACTGTCTCTACTCCCCCTTGCCCTACTGTCTCTACTCCCCCTACTGTCTCTACTCCCCCTACTGTCTCTACTCCCCCTACTGTCTCTACTCCCCCTTGCCCTACTGTCTCTACTCCCCCTACTGTCTCTACTCCCCTACTGTCTCTACTTCCCCTACTGTCTCTACTCCCCCCCTTGCCCTACTGTCTCTCTCCCTACTTCCTCCCCTACTGTCTCTACTCCCCCCTTGCCCTACTGTCTCTACTCCCCCTACTGTCTCTACTCCCCCTACTGTCTCTACTCCCCCCTTGCCCTACTGTCTCTACTCCCCCTACTTATATGTTTAGAGAGAAAAAACCCCGCACTACAACCCACTTATAGGGTGCCCCCTACTGTCTCTACTCCCCCTACTGTCTCTACTCCCCCTACTGTCTCTACTCCCCCCTTTGCCCTACTGTCTCTACTCCCCCTACTGTCTCTACTCCCCCCTTGCCCTACTGTCTCTACTCCCCCTACTGTCTCTACTCCCCCCTTGCCCTACTGTCTCTACTCCCCCTACTGTCTCTACTCCCCCCTTGCCCTACTGTCTCTACTCCCCCTACTGTCTCTACTCCCCCTACTGTCTCTACTCCCCCTACTGTCTCTACTCCCCCTACTGTCTCTACTCCCCCTACTGTCTCTACTCCCCCCTTGCCCTACTGTCTCTACTCCCCCTACTGTCTCTACTCCCCCTACTGTCTCTACTCCCCCTACTGTCTCTACTCCCCCCTTGCCCTACTGTCTCTACTCCCCTACTGTCTCTACTCCCCCTACTGTCTCTACTCCCCCCTTGCCCTACTGTCTCTACTCCCCCTACTGTCTCTACTCCCCCTTTGCCCTACTGTCTCTACTCCCCCTACTGTCTCTACTCCCCCTTTGCCCTACTGTCTCTACTCCCCCCTTAGCCCTACTGTCTCTACTCCCCCCTTGCCCTACTGTCTCTACTCCCCCTACTGTCTCTACTCCCCCTACTGTCTCTACGCCCCCCTTGCCCTACTGTCTCTACTCCCCCCTTGCCCTACTGTCTCTACTCCCCCTACTGTCTCTACTCCCCCTACTGTCTCTACGCCCCCCTTGCCCTACTGTCTCTACTCCCCCCTTGCCCTACTGTCTCTCTCCCCTACGTCTCTACTCCCCTACTGTCTTCTACTCCCCCTACTGTCTCTCTCCCTACTTCTCTCCCCCTACTGTCTCTACGCCCCCCTTGCCCTACTGTCTCTACTCCCCCTTGCCCTACTGTCTCTACTCCCCTACTGTCTCTACTCCCCCTACTGTCTCTACGCCCCCCTTGCCCTACTGTCTCTACTCCCCCCTTGCCCTACTGTCTCTACTCCCCCTACTGTCTCTACTCCCCCCTTGCCCTACTGTCTCTACTCCCCCTACTGTCTCTACTCCCCCTACTGTCTCTACTCCCCCTACTGTCTCTACTCCCCCCTTGCCCTACTGTCTCTACTCCCCCCTTGCCCTACTGTCTCTATGTTCTGGGCACATACATGAATCTACTGCATGTTCAGTACTTGCCCCATTCTCTGCTGTACGACCCCCCTCACCCTCTGTTACTCATAGTCGTGGGGACCCCCCGGCCGGGTACTCGGGGAGCAGCCACATCCTCTGGGCATTACTGGGAGAGTCGGTACCGGGGTTCCAGGTGACAGTGGGGGAGCCAAGGATGACAGGTGAGTATTTACATTTCGGGGGGTGTGAGACGGGGGGGGGGGTTAAAGGAACTGAACTTGTAGGGATTTAAAGCCACAGGGGCCATTTAACCCTTTGGGTCCCTACAAGACAATAGAATTTAGAAGGAGACTGTCCCCTTTAATGAAGGTGCCATTTCCCACCTTGTCTCTAGGGGGCGATGTTATATGGTTGTGTCTCTGCATGTTTTGTGCCGGTTTGGGCTGAGATCCAATAACTTTCTCTCTGATTGGCCACAGAGATCCCGGGGGAGCGGCTGGAGGAATTTCTTGTATCTGATGACCTTTTCCTGGAATATTTCAACACCTTTGTGGCCCTTCCTGTGAGTGACCCCAGTGTGCCCATTGGTTGATTGGATTTACCCCCCATTCATGGCAGGGTTAGAGGGTCCTGATTCTGAATCCTCATTCCCTCCCCCTGGGATACAGCCCCTCCCCCTGAGATACAGTGCCTCCCCCTGGGATACAGCCCCTCCCCCTGAGATACAGTGCCTCCCCCTGGGATACAGCCCCTCCCACTGGGATACAGCTCCTCCCCCTGGGATACAGCCCCTCCCCCTGGGATACAGCTCCTCCCCCTGGGATACAGCCCCTTCCCCTGGGATACAGCCCCTTCCCCTGGGATACAGCCCTTCCCCCTGGGATACAGCCCCTCCCCCTGGGATACAGCTCCTCCCCCTGGGATACAGCCCCTCCCCCTGGGATACAGCTCCTCCCCCTGGGATACAGCCCCTCCCCCTGGGATACAGCCCCTTTCCCTGGGATACAGCTCCTCCCCCTGGGATACAGCCCCTCCCCCTGGGATACAGCTCCTCCCCCTGGGATACAGCCCCTCCCCCTGGGATACAGCCCCTTTCCCTGGGATACAGCCCCTTCCCCTGGGATACAGCCCTTCCCCCTGGGATACAGCCCCTCCCACTGGGATACAGCCCCTTCCCCTGGGATACAGCCCCTTCCCCTGGGATACAGCCCCTCCCCCTGGGATACAGCCCCTTTCCCTGGGATACAGCCCCTTCCCCTGGGATACAGCCCTTCCCCCTGGGATACAGCACCTCCCACTGGGATACAGCTCCTCCCCCTGGGATACAGGCCCTCCCCCTGAGATACAGCCCCTTCCCCTGGGATACATCCCTTCCCCCTGGGATACAGCCCCTCCCCTGGGATACATCCCTTCCCCCTGGGATACAGCCCCTCCCCCTGAGATACAACCCCTTCCCCTGGGATACAGCCCCTCCCCCTGGGATACATCCCTTCCCCCTGGGATACAGCCCCTCCCCCTGGGATACAGCCCTTCCCCCTGGGATACATCCCTTCCCCCTGGGATACATCCCTTCCCCCTGGGATACAGCCCCTCCCCCTGGGATACAGCCCCTCCCACTGGGATACAGCCCCTCCCACTGGGATACAGCCCCTCCCCCTGGGATACATCCCTTCCCCCTGGGATACAGCCCCTCCCCCTGGGATACAGCCCCTCCCCCTGGGATACATCCCTTCCCCCTGGGATACAGCCCCTCCCCCTGAGATACAGCCCCTTCCCCTGGGATACAGCCCTTCCCCCTGGGATACAGCCCCTCCCCCTGGGATACATCCCTTCCCCCTGGGATACAGCCCCTCCCCCTGAGATACAGCCCCTTCCCCTGGGATACAGCCCTTCCCCCTGGGATACAGCCCCTCCCCCTGGGATACATCCCTTCCCCCTGGGATACAGCCCCTCCCACTGGGATACAGCCCCTTCCCCTGGGATACAGCCCCTTCCCCTGGGATACAGCCCCTCCCCCTGGGATACAGCCCCTTTCCCTGGGATACAGCCCCTTCCCCTGGGATACAGCCCTTCCCCCTGGGATACAGCACCTCCCACTGGGATACAGCTCCTCCCCCTGGGATACAGGCCCTCCCCCTGAGATACAGCCCCTTCCCCTGGGATACAGCCCCTCCCCCTGGGATACATCCCTTCCCCCTGGGATACAGCCCCTCCCCCTGGGATACATCCCTTCCCCCTGGGATACAGCCCCTCCCCCTGAGATACAACCCCTTCCCCTGGATACAGCCCCTCCCCCTGGGATACATCCCTTCCCCCTGGGATACAGCCCCTCCCCCTGGGATACAGCCCTTCCCCCTGGGATACATCCCTTCCCCCTGGGATACATCCCTTCCCCCTGGGATACAGCCCCTCCCCCTGGGATACAGCCCCTCCCACTGGGATACAGCCCCTCCCACTGGGATACAGCCCCTCCCCCTGGGATACATCCCTTCCCCCTGGGATACAGCCCCTCCCCCTGGGATACAGCCCCTCCCCCTGGGATACATCCCTTCCCCCTGGGATACAGCCCCTCCCCCTGAGATACAGCCCCTTCCCCTGGGATACAGCCCTTCCCCCTGGGATACAGCCCCTCCCCCTGGGATACATCCCTTCCCCCTGGGATACAGCCCTTCCCCCTGGGATACAGCCCCTCCCCCTGGGATACATCCCTTCCCCCTGGGATACAGCCCCTCCCCCTGGGATACATCCCTTCCCCCTGGGATACAGCCCTTCCCCCTGGGATACAGCCCCTCCCCCTGGGATACATCCCTTCCCCCTGGGATACAGCCCCTCCCCCTGGGATACATCCCTTCCCCCTGGGATACATCCCTTCCCCCTGGGATACATCCCTTCCCCCTGGGATACAGCCCCTCCCCCTGGGATACATCCCTTCCCCCTGGGATACAGCCCCTCCCCCTGGGATACATCCCTTCCCCCTGGGATACAGCCCCTCCCCCTGGGATACATCCCTTCCTCCTGGGATACAGCCCCTCCCCCTGGGATACAGCCCTTCCCCCTGGGATACAGCCCCTCCCCCTGGGATACAGCCCCTCCCCCTGGGATACAGCCCTTCCTCCTGGGATACAGCCCCTTCCCCTGGGAAACAGCCCCTTCCCTCTGGGATACAGCCCCTCCCCCTGAGATACAGCCCCTCCCACTGGGATACAGCTCCTCCCCCTGGGATACAGCCCTTCCCCCTGGGATACAGCCCCTCCCCCTGAGATACAGCCCCTTCCCCTGGGATACAGCCCCTCCCCCTGGGATACATCCCTTCCCCCTGGGATACAGCCCCTCCCCCTGGGATACATCCCTTCCCCCTGGGATACAGCCCCTCCCCCTGGGATACATCCCTTCCTCCTGGGATACAGCCCCTCCCCCTGGGATACAGCCCTTCCCCCTGGGATACAGCCCCTCCCCCTGGGATACAGCCCCTCCCCCTGGGATACAGCCCTTCCTCCTGGGATACAGCCCCTTCCCCTGGGAAACAGCCCCTTCCCTCTGGGATACAGCCCCTCCCCCTGAGATACAGCCCCTCCCACTGGGATACAGCTCCTCCCCCTGGGATACAGCCCTTCCCCCTGGGATACAGCCCTTCCCCCTGGGATACAGCCCCTTCCCCTGGGATACAGCCCTTCCCCCTGGGATACAGCCCCTCCCCCTGGGATACAGCCCCTCCCCCTGAGATACATCCCTTCCCCCTGGGATACAGCCCCTCCCCCTGGGATACAGCCCTTCCCCCTGGGATACATCCCTTCCCCCTGGGATACAGCCCTATTCCCTGAGACACATGGGTTTAATTGGCTGACATTGCCCCCTGTCCAGATTTGGCCAGTGTTGGCCACCTGTAGCCACAGTACTAGCTAGGAGCCATTGCGGTGCCAGGCCTGGGATACTGTATGGCAGGAAGGGCCTGGTATCTAGGGGTGATTATCTGTAGGCAAATAATGACAGAGAACTAGGGAACAGTCTGGCTCTGGGGATGGGAACGGGCAATTGCGACTCATGACTTTTGTTTGTCAGTTAAGGAACTAGTGAATTGTATCAAACTGATAGATCTCTGTGTATAGAGATTAAATGGATCAACACAGGGACACTGAGATAAAACACATGGCAACTGGTCACAAATAGCAGCCGGGCCCTTACACACCCTCCTGCGGGGCCACACCGGCCGGTAATTCTGCAGCTCTAATTCCTATTCACACAGAGGCAACAGAATAAAACTGGAACAGTAATGGGAGGGGATCTAGGAATAATAGTAGATAACAGATTGGGTATAACTCACTGATACAGGGGTACAAGTATAATTCTGTGTATAAATCAGTAATGGGAGGGGATCTAGGGATAATAGTAGATTACAGATTGGGTATAACTCACTGATACAGGGGTACAAGTATAATTCTGTGTATAAATCAGTAATGGGAGGGATCTAGGAATAATAGTAGATAACAGATTGGGTATAACTCACTGATACAGGGGTACAGGTATAATTCTGTGTATAAATCAGTAATGGGAGGGGATCTAGGAATAATAGATTACAGATTGGGTATAACCCACTGATACAGGGGTACAAGTATAATTCTGTGTATAAATCAGTAATGGGAGGGATCTAGGAATAATAGTAGATAACAGATTGGGTATAACTCACTGATACAGGGGTACAGGTATAATTCTGTGTATAAATCAGTAATGGGAAGGGATCTAGGAATAATAGTAGATAACAGATTGGGTATAACACACTGATACAGGGGTACAAGTATAATTCTGTGTATAAATCAGTAATGGGAGGGATCTAGGAATAATAGTAGATAACAGATTGGGTATAACTCACTGATACAGGGGTACAGGTATAATTCTGTGTATAAATCAGCAATGGGAGGGGATCTAGGAATAGTAGTAGATAACAGATTGGGTATAACACACTGATACAGGGGTACAAGTATAATTCTGTGTATAAATCAGTAATGGGAATGGATCTAGGAATAACAGTAGATAACAGATTGGGTATAACCCACTGATACAGGAGTACAGAACAACAGTAACAGTAGATAACAGAGCTGCTAGAGTTGGCTATATCCTACAGATTCCCTGACAGACATTGCCTGGTTCCTCGGGCCCCTGTGAGAGACCCCATAGCTGGAGGGTAGTACAGCAATACTGCACACATTACAGTGTCACAGCTTAGTCACCCTACAAGGCATAGATACCCTACAAGGCATAGATACCCTACAAGGCATAGATACCCTACAAGGCATAGATACCCTACAAGGCTTAGTTACCCTACAAGGCATAGATACCCTACAAGGCATAGATACCCTACAAGGCTTAGTCACCCTACAAGGCATAGATACCCTACAAGGCTTAGTTACCCTACAAGGCATAGATACCCTACAAGGCTTAGTTACCCTAAAAGCCTGACCATGATTATTGCAATAGAGAGGGTGAGTGAGAGATCACATTACATTCTGAGACTGTAACCAGGGCTGTGAGAGCAATGGAAACCCCGGGAGGTGTAACAGTAGAATGCTGGGGGGTGGGGGTTGGTTTCTGCAATACATTTAGTCTTTGAACTGAAAATTGGGGTTTTCTTATATTTAATAATATTAATATTAATAATGATGGGGTTACCAACTGGCCGGTTCTGCTTTACTCACTGATGTCCTAGAGCGCTTACTTGCCACCTGTTTGGTCCTTGTGCCCCCGCCTTCTGCCCAATGACCTATGTTCTGATCTGTGTTCTATTCCTTTCGGATGATTCCCATCAAATTAATCTATCCTTTTCCTACATGTTCTTGGTAAAGTTGTTTTGTTTCTTTCCCAGATGTTCCTGGTAATTTTTTTTTATATATTTCCAAGATGTTCTAAGTGCGGTTGCTTTTTCCTTTTCCCAAATATTCCCAGTGAGATTGTTCTCTGACATTCCAGATATTCTGAATAAGATTTTGTGTTTCAGATGTTCCCAAATGATGTTATCCGATTAGTTTCCCAGATATTCCCAGTGAAATTTTACAATGAGTTCCCAAGATATTCCCAGTGACATTATCCAGACATTTTTCCAGATGCTCCCCAAGATATTATACTATGACTTTGCCAGATGTTTCCATCAAGATTATCCAATGACTTTCCCAGATGTCCCCAGTGAGATATCCCATTGGTTTTAATAGATGATCCAAGCAAGATTATCTTATTACTTTCCCAGATATTCCCAGTAAGATTATCCAATAACTTTCCCAGATGTTCCCAGTAAGATTATCCAATAACTTTCCCAGATGTTCCCAGTAAGATTATCCTATGACTTTCCCAGATGTTCCCAGTAAGATTATCCTATGACTTTCCCAGATGTTCCCAGTAAGATTATCCAATAACTTTCCCAGATGTTCCCAGTAAGATTATCCTATGACTTTCCCAGATGTTCCCAGTAAGATTATCCAATAACTTTCCCAGATGTTCCCAGTAAGATTATCCAATGACTTTCCCAGATGTTCCCAGTAAGATTATCCTATGACTTTCCCAGATGTTCCCAGTAAGATTATCCTATGACTTTCCCAGATGTTCCCAGTAAGATTATCCAATGACTTTCCCAGATGTTCCCAGCAAGATTATCCAATGACTTTCCCAGATGTTCCCAATTAAATTATCCAATGACTTTCCCAGATGTTCCCAATTAAATTATCCTATGACTTTCCCAGATTTTCCCAGTAAGATTTTCCTATGACTTTCCCAGTAAGATTTTCCTATGACTTTCCCAGATGTTCCCAGTAAGATTATCCAATGACTTTCCCAGATATCCCCAGTAAGATATCCTATGACTTTCCCAGATGTTCCAAGTAAGATTATCCTTTGACTTTCCCAGATGTTCCCAGTAAGATTATTCTATGACTTTCCCAGATGTTCCCAGTAAGATTATCCAATGACTTTCCCAGATGTTCCCAATAAGATTATCTAATGACTTTCCCAGATGTTCCCATTAAGATTATCCAATGACTTTCCCAGATGTTCCCAGTAAGATTATCCAATAACTTTACCAGATGTTCCCAGTAAGATTATCCAATGACTTTCCCAGATGTTCCCAGTAAGATTATCCAATGACTTCCCCAGATGTTCCCAGTAAGATTATCCAATGACTTTCCCAGATGTTCCCAGTAAGATTATTCAATGACTTTCCCTGATGTTCCCAGTAAGATTATCCAATTACTTTCCCAGATGTTCCCAGTAAGATTATCCAATAACTTTCCCAGATGTTCCCAGTAAGATTATCCTATGACTTTCCCAGATGTTCCCAGTAAGATTATCCTATGACTTTCCCAGATATTCCCAGTAAGATTATCCTATGACTTTCCCAGATGTTACCAGTAAGATTATCCAATGACTTTCCCAGATGTTCCCAGTAAGATTATCCTATGACTTTCCCAGATGTTCCCAGTAAGATTATCCAATGACTTTCCCAGATGTTCCCAGTAAGATTATCCTATGACTTTCCCTGTCAGGGGCAACCACAGGTGGGTGGCTGGCAGGTAGGAGCCTATGTGCAGATAACCCAGAACTCCCTTAATTGGCCAGACAGCCAAGTGAGATGAATGAAAAGGTTTAATGAAAACAAAACAGAATGGAAATAAAAGTAATGTACAAGCCTGTGATAATACAGAGTCCGGTAACAGGTGAATCCAAAGGCAGGCAGGGGTCAGTCCGGGCAGGGGTCAGTCCGGGCAGGGGTCAGTCCAGGCAGTGTTCTAGCAAGTCCAATAATCAGGCACGGGTCGGTTCATGCAGAGTTCTATCAGATCCGTTAGTTAGGCAGGGGTCAGTCCGGGCAGGGGTCAGTCCGGGCAGGGGTCAGTCCGGGCAGGGGTCAGTCCGGGCAGAGTTCAAGCAAATCCAGAAAGTCGGGCAGAAGTCAATATCACAAAACCAAACAGGAACCAGGCAGGGAACATAGGAATCAGGTATCAGAAGTGGCAAGACCAGGCTCAGCGGGAACGATGATCGAGCACTGGGTGTAGCCCGGAGAGGGTTTATATAGTCTGGTGATTACCAAAGCAACCACACATGTGATGACCAATATAGACAGAGAAACTGGTGGAAAGGCAGAGGGGACATTAGAGCAACCGATCCCATGTAGCTCAAAGAGCCCCCTGTGGCTCAGTAAGCATGTGCACCCGGAGTTCCGCACAAAGTCCAGGGTTCGTATCCCTATAGTTCCTGATGTTCCCAGTAAGTTTATCCTATGATTTTCCCAGATGTTCCCAGTAAGATTATCCAATGATTTTCCCAGATGTTCCCAGTAAGTTTATCCTATGATTTTCCCAGATGTTCCCAGTAAGTTTATCCAATGACTTTCCCAGATGTTCCCAGTAAGTTTATCCTATGATTTTCCCAGATGTTCCCAGTAAGATTATCCAATTACTTTCCCAGATGTTCCCAGTAAGATTATCCTATGACTTTCCTAGATGTTCCCAGTAAGAATATCCTAGGACTTTCCCAGATGTTCCCAGTAAGATTATCCTATGACTTTACTAGATGTTCCCTGTAAGTTTATCCAATGACTTTCTCAGATGTTCCCAGTAAGATTATCCTATGACTTTCCCAGATATTCACTGTAAGATTATCCTATGACTTTACTAGATGTTCCCTGTAAGTTTATCCAATGATTTTCCCAGATGTTCCCAGTAAGTTTATCCTATGACTTTCCCAGATGTTCCCAGTAAGATTATCCTATGACTTTCCCAGATGTTCCCAGTAAGATTATCCAATGACTTTCCCAGATGTTCCCAGTAAGTTTATCCTATGATTTTCCCAGATGTTCCCAGTAAGATTATCCTATGACTTTCCCAGATGTTCCCAGTAAGTTTATCCTATGACTTTCCCAGATGTTCCCAGTAAGTTTATCCTATGACTTTCCCAGATGTTCCCAGTAAGTTTATCCTATGACTTTCCCAGATGTTCCCAGTAAGATTATCCAATGACTTTCCCAGATGTTCCCAGTAAGTTTATCCTATGATTTTCCCAGATGTTCCCAGTAAGATTATCCTATGACTTTCCCAGATGTTCCCAGTAAGTTTATCCTATGACTTTCCCAGATGTTCCCAGTAAGATTATCCAATGACTTTCCCAGATGTTCCCAGTAAGTTTATCCTATGATTTTCCCAGATGTTCCCAGTAAGATTATCCTATGACTTTCCCAGATGTTCCCAGTAAGATTATCTAATGACTTTCCCAGATGTTCCCAGTAAGATTATCCTATGACTTTCCTAGATGTTCCCAGTAAGATTATCTAATGACTTTCCCAGATGTTCCCAGTAAGATTATCCTATGACTTTCCTAGATGTTCCCAGTAAGATTATCTAATGACTTTCCCAGATGTTCCCAGTAAGATTATCCTATGACTTTCCCAGATATTCACTGTAAGATTATCCTATGACTTTCCCAGATGTTCCCAGTAAGTTTATCCTATGACTTTCCCAGATGTTCCCAGTAAGATTATCCTATGACTTTTCTAGATGTTCCCAGTAAGATTATCTAATGACTTTCCCAGATGTTCCCAGTAAGATTATCCTATGACTTTCCCAGATATTCACTGTAAGATTATCCTATGACTTTCCCAGATGTTCCCAGTAAGTTTATCCTATGACTTTCCCAGATGTTCCCAGTAAGATTATCTAATGACTTTCCCAGATGTTCCCAGTAAGTTTATCCTATGATTTTCCCAGATGTTCCCAGTAAGATTATCCTATGACTTTCCCAGATGTTCCCAGTAAGTTTATCCTATGACTTTCCCAGATGTTCCCAGTAAGATTATCCAATGACTTTCCCAGATGTTCCCAGTAAGTTTATCCTATGATTTTCCCAGATGTTCCCAGTAAGATTATCCTATGACTTTCCCAGATGTTCCCAGTAAGTTTATCCTATGACTTTCCCAGATGTTCCCAGTAAGATTATCCAATGACTTTCCCAGATGTTCCCAGTAAGTTTATCCTATGACTTTCCCAGATGTTCCCAGTAAGATTATCCTATGACTTTCCCAGATGTTCCCAGTAAGATTATCCAATGACTTTCCCAGATGTTCCCAGTAAGATTATCCTATGACTTTCCCAGATGTTTCTTTTTGTCTCAGGATTTCCCAGTAAGATTGTTCCATGATGTTCCCAAGCATTTGCAGTTATATTATCCTATGTTTTTCCCAGGCTTTCCCAGTAAGGGTCTATTATGACCGTCTGACTGGGAATGTTCAGGAGTTGGATGGATTCCTGCCTAGGAGACCTCCAAGTTATGGAGCCAATGAGCAGCAAAGGGAGGGGTGTCTGTCGTGGCTACGGGAGGAGAGGTTGCCGCTATTCAGGAAGTGAGTTGCATTATTTCCTGTGCATCATTAATCATATTCCCCTTCTTTGCATGCTGAGTCTCCTTAACAAATGGGGCCCCTTTTCCCCTGCCCCAACTGGATACTCACCTGGTACTGAGAAATGTACAGGATTAATGGGGCATGAAATGGATCTCATGAATTTACCCCTCTTACCCCTAAATCAGAGCTATGCACCCACTTTGCCCCTGGGTCATGTAGAGTTGGCAAATCAGCGCTATGATTGGTTGTTGGTTAGTGTCATAAAAACCCCAACCCAGTAGAAGCATCTGATTGGCTATAAACTAAAAGGAAACAGCACATAGTCCAGATTAGCCCCTTCCACAAGGCTGATAGGAGCAACAGAACTATATGCCTGGGGTAATATTACACATCTTGAGCCCCTGCTTGGGCATCTCTGCCCAGAACTAAGGGTATTTAACTTACTGAAACCAATGTGCCAACCAGTGATCTATATCCCTCTCTCTCTGTCTCTCTCTCTCTCTCTGTCTCCCTCTCTCTCTTTCTCTCACTCTCTCTCCTCGCAGGTCCCCCCTTTACCTGGAATTCAAATTTGCCCGATCCCTGCTCCGGCCCCTGGAAGATCCTCACCCTCTTGGCCGCTTTGGCATCTGTGGGTACAGCCGGCAGTCTAATGGCACAGCCTTGTCCTCTCTTCCCAACAATCCACCCACTGCTGGGCATCAATTAAGTCATCCCAGTCCAACCACTGATGGGAACCAAGCTGTTACCCCAATTGCCCCAGCCAGGCTGATACCCAGGACTTTGAGTGGCTCACAAAGTGCCCCGGCAGGCTCAGGTAACCCAGAATCACTTCTTATGGGCTCACACACTGGCACAATCACTTAGGGGCTAAAGGGCAATAGACTGGCATGGAGGGGGCAGAATGAAATTGAATATTTCCCCCTGTGATTATGTTGCTTTAATCTGGATTTTGTACTCATGAGAAGGATTTTGTCATTATGAAATAAATTCTGTGATTATGAGACCCACGAAGAACGTTTCCACCTAATAATGTCATTTTTTTTGTCTATTAAAGGAGAAGGAAAGGCAGATTCACCACATTAGTGCCACCTAGAACCCTATATTTATTCTGCAGAAAGCTTTTCCTGCCTGAGTAACAGCACTAGAAGCTCCCTCTGTTTGTTTAAGATAGATGCTGCCATTTTAGCTCAGTAGCTTCCTGCTGCAGCTCTGGCTGCTGGTAGCTCAGGTTCTGATGGAAGGGGGTGAGAGGAGAGATGGGAGGGGGGAGATGGAAGGGGGAGAGATGGGAGGGGGAGAGAGGAGAGATGGGAGGGGGAGAGATGGAAGGGGGAGAGAGGAGAGATGGGAGGGGGAGAGAGGAGAGATGGGAGGGGGAGAGATGGGAGGGGGAGAGATGGAAGGGGGAGAGATGGGAGGGGGGGAGAGGAGAGATGGGAGGGGGAGAGAGGAGAGATGGGAGGGGGAGAGAGGAGAGATGGGAGGGGGAGAGATGGGAGCGGGGGAGAGGAGAGATGGGAGGGGGGGAGAGGAGAGATGGGAGGGGGAGAGAGGAGAGATGGGAGGGAGAGAGAGGAGAGATGGGATGGGAGAGGAAGAGAGCTGTGCAGTCTCGTGCCCTGAAGGATATTTCGGAGAGCAGGAAGTCTGACACAGAAGAACATGTGACACAAAAGAAGACAAGAAATCCTGTGTTTCTTTTGATAGAGGAGTGCAGCTGTGAGTGCTTATGACTGTATTCACACAGACTTTTCTGATAAAGCTACTGAGTTTGTACCTTTCCTTCTCCTTTAATGACATTTATTGTGTAAATGACAAATCCATTGAGTGCACAAGTAGCACAGCGTGGCATAAGGTCTGTAGATGTTGCACCCAGAGGGGAAATACTGGGGGGGGGGGGGGGGGGGCGGTTGAAAATGATTTTTGTGCTGCAGAATATATTTGTGATAATAATGTTTATTATATATAAAAAGTAAATGATTTCAGGGGCAAATGTGCAGCTTGTGCCCCACGTGCCTTGATGGTAACCTTGTGGTGTGATTCTGTGCAGGGTATATATTGGGGGGTTACCCCGTACCCCTGCTGGGGCAGTATGGAGATGTGGTTCTGAACCTCTACAAACACGGTGCCTGTGAGGGCCACAAGCAGACACAAAGCAGGTACCTGCAGGGTAAGTTGTGTTAGTGCTCAGGCCCGGGGCCACCCTGCCCCCTCACACTGTTAAGGTTTAATGTACCCTAGCAACCAGGCAATTGTGTGAATGAGAGACTGGAAGCTGAATAGAGATGGAGATGAATAAAGAATAAAATTGGGTCAGTGACCCCCCATTGAAAAGATGGAAAAGGCAGAAGAGGAAGAAAATTATTCAAAAACTGTAAAAAAAATAAAGACTAATTGAAATGGTCCATTCTATAACTTACTGCCCCTTTAATATAATCAGCATACAGCTGTCTCTGCTGTCTCTACTGTCTCTGCTGTCCCTGCTGTACCTACTGTCTCTACTGTCCTATTCCCATGCTGGGTGCTATTCTCACATATGCCACTAGGTGGTGCAGTGATGTATATTCAGCAGCTGATTTCTTGAATAATTATGGTCCATAGGGAGCTGAGACCTACCCCAGCCTTTAGGTAAGCTGCTGTTGGGGGTGTTAGACCTATTACCCGTCACTGTATTTGGGGTGTCAGACGTATTACCCATCACTGTATTTGGGGTGTCAGACCTATTACCTGTCACTGTATTTGGGGTGTCAGACCTATTACCTGTCACTGTATTTGGGGTGTCAGACCTTTTACCTGTCACTGTATTTGGGGTGTCAGACCTATTACCTGTCACTGTATTTGGGGTGTCAGACCTATTACCTGTCACTGTATTTGGGGTGTCAGACCTATTACCTGTCACTGTATTTGGGGTGTCAGACCCATTACCTGTCACTGTATTTGGGGTGTCAGACCTATTACCTGTCACTGTATTTGGGGTGTCAGACCTATTACCTGTCACTGTATTTGGGGTGTCAGACCTATTACCTTTCACTGTATTTGGGGTGTCAGACCCATTACCTGTCACTGTATTTGGGGTGTCAGACCTATTACCTGTCACTGTATTTGGGGTGTCAGACCCATTACCTGTCACTGTATTTGGGGTGTCAGGCCTATTACCTGTCACTGTATTTATATTAGGGTGTGGGGTATTACTCAGTGACGGTGCCCCTTTATGATAAACAAGGACTTTCCTCTCTCTGCTTTCCTGCCCCAAAGGTTCATCCAGAACAAGTACCAAGTCAGACAAAACTTTACCCCACCCCCCCTCTAAGGTTCTGGTCACTTTAATGCAGCGCAGGTGATGGTCCCTAGCCACGTGCCCGGCCCTGTGAGTGAATGTGGCCAGTGATGTATGGCCTTGGGCTCCGTGCCAACCCAGTGTGGCCCTTACAAATTACTGACTAGTTTTTCTGTGCCCTTAGAATGCAGAGTTGATGCAGGGGCCCCAGCGCCCCACTGTACAGACGATTCAGAGATGGGAAGGTAGGTGTGGCCTGTGTTACTGTGTAACATCGTGATCCAGCCCCTCCTCCCACTCCCAGTAGCAATGTGACTTTGTATGTAAATGTCCCCTTAATCTGGGGCAAATAATCAAATACTTCATTCAGCTTCACCCCCCCATTCCTCCCATCCCCCCACTCTTCCCACTCCACCTCATTCCTCTCACCCCCCCTCCCCCCCACTCTTCCCACCCCCCATCTCTCTCACCCCTCCTCCCCCCCACTCTTCCCACCCCCCATTCCTCTCACCCCCCCTCCCCCCCACTCTTCTCATCCCCCCATTCCTCCCACCCCCCCTCTTCCCATTCCCCCCATTCCTCTCACCCCCCCACTCTTCCCATTCCTCTCACCCCCTCCACTCTTCCCATTCCTCTCACCTCCCACTCCCCCTCCCCCCCTCTCTTCCCATCCCCCCCACTCTTCCCATTACCCCTGGTATGGACTGCAGGGGAAAGTATTCCTATCTAAGGGTTGGACAGTTACCCAGTTTGGGGGTATTTTGCAGGTCCGAGGGGCAATATCAGTGTGAGTGGGACATTATGGATGAGCCGTACAGCCCCAATGAGAGCGAGGAAACGTTTCTGCAGCAGCACAACCTCTCCAGCAACTCCCTGCAGCACCTTAAAGAGCAAGCTCTTGGGACAGTGAGTCTGGGGGCCCCGGCACCTGTATAGTAGGGGGGCCTCAAACACTATTACTGTATAAGGGTAAAGCTCTGGGGGCAGTGAGTCCGGGGGCCCCGGCACCTGTATAGTAGGGGGGCCTCAAACACTATTACTGTATAAGGGTAAAGCTCTGGGGGCAGTGAGTCCGGGGGCCCAGGCACCTGTATAGTAGGGGGGCCTCAAACACTATTACTGTATAAGGGTAAAGCTCTGGGGGCAGTGAGTCCGGGGGCCCCGGCACCTGTATAGTAGGGGGGCCCCAAACACTATTACTGTATAAGGGTAAAGCTCTGGGGCATTGAGTCCCATTCACCAGATTCCTGCCCCACTTTGTGCCCCAGAGGGAAGGAATGGGAAGATTCATGGAATTTCTGGCGGA
Source organism: Xenopus tropicalis (assembly GCF_000004195.4). Lineage (NCBI taxonomy): Eukaryota > Metazoa > Chordata > Amphibia > Anura > Pipidae > Xenopus > Xenopus tropicalis. Next base: position 684,693 of record NC_030681.2, read on the forward strand.
TACTCTGGGAATCCACCTCTTGCGCTTCTGGTTGGACTGTGAGGAGTTCAGGGAATGTTCAGCAGAGACTGAAGCCTCTTCCAACCCCGAGAGAGCCTGGCTCCTGTGTGCCCACCTGTACAGGTAAGGGGTATATGTGCCAGGCACCCATACATAGCATTCTGTGGGCATAAGGTGGGTCTAGAGGGCCCACTGAGGCAGGAACAGCCCATATGGCACCATACAAAGCCTATTCAATCCTTTCCCCCCAGTGGGACAGTCCTACCTCCTATTCCCATGCTGGGTGCTATTCTCACATCTGCCACTGGGTGGCGCATTGATGTATATTCAGCAGCTTGTTTCCTGGATAACTATGGTCCATAGGGAGCTAAGACCTACCCCAGCCTTTAGGAAAGCTGCTGTTGGGGGTTTCAGACCTATTACCTGTCACTGTATTTGGGGTGTCAGACCTATTACCCGTCACTGTATTTGGGGTGACAGACCAATTACCTGTTACTGTATTTGGGGTGTCAGACCTATTACCTGTCACTGTATTTGGGGTGTCAGACGTATTACCCGTCACTGTATTTGGGGTGTCAGACCTATTACCTGTCACTGTATTTGGGGTGTCAGACCTATTACCTGTCACTGTATTTGGGGTGTCAGACCTATTACCCGTCACTGTATTTGGGGTGACAGACCAATTACCTGTTACTGTATTTGGGGTGTCAGACCTATTACCTGTCACTGTATTTGGGGTGTCAGACCTATTACCTTTCACTGTATTTGGGGTGCCAGACAGATTACCCGTCACTGTATTTGGGGTGTCAGACCTATTATCCATCACTGTATTTGGGGTGTCAGACCTATTACCTGTCACTGTATTTGGGGTGTCAGACGTATTACCCGTCACTGTATTTGGGGTGTCAGACGTATTACCCCTCACTGTATTTGGGGTGTCAGGCCTATTACCTGTCACTGTATTTGGGGTGTCAGGCCTATTATCCATCACTGTATTTGGGGTGTCAGACATATTACCCGTCACTGTATTTGGGGTGTCAGACCTATTATCTGTCACTGTATTTCGGGTGACAGACCAAGTACCTGTTACTGTATTTGGGGTGTCATACCTATTACCTGTCACTATATTTGGGGTGTCAGACCTATTACCTCTCACTGTATTTGGGGTGTCAAACGTATTACCCGTCACTGTATTTGGGGTGTCAGACCTATTACCTGTCACTATATTTGGAGTGACAGACCAATTACCTGTTACTGTATTTGGGGTGTCAGACCTATTACCTGTCACTGTATTTGGGGTGTCAGACCTATTATCTGTCACTGTATTTCGGGTGACAGACCAAGTACCTGTTACTGTATTTGGGGTGTCATACCTATTACCTGCCACTATATTTGGGGTGTCAGACCTATTACCTCTCACTGTATTTGGGGTGTCAGACGTATTACCCATCACTGTATTTGGGGTGTCAGGACCTATTACCCGTTACTGTATTTGGGGTGTTAAACCTATTACCCGTCACTGTATTTGGGGTGACAGACAAATTACCTGTTACTGTATTTGGGGTGTCAGACCTATTACCTGTCACTGTATTTGGGGTGTCAGACCTATTACCTCTCACTGTATTTGGGGTGTCAGACGTATTACCCATCACTGTATTTGGGGTGTCAGGACCTATTACCTGTCACTGTATTTGGGGTGTCAGACCTATTACCTCTCACTGTATTTGGGGTGTCAGACATATTACCCGTCACTGTATTTGGGGTGTCAGACCTATTACCTGTCACTGTATTTGGGGTGTCAGACCTATTACCTGTCACTGTATTTGGGGTGTCAGACCTATTACCTCTCACTGTATTTGGGGTGTCAGACATATTACCCGTCACTGTATTTGGGGTGTCAGACCTATTACCCGTCACTGTATTTGGGGTGTTAGACCTATTACCCGTCACTGTTTTTGGGGTGTCAAACTTATTACCTGTCACTGTATTTGGGGTGTCAGACCTATTACCTGTCACTGTATTTGGGGTGTCAGACCTATTACCTGTCACTGTATTTGGGGTGTCAGACCTATTACCCGTCACTGTATTTGGGGTGTCAGACCTATTACCCGTCACTGTATTTGGGGTGTCAGACCTATTACCTGTCACTGTATTTGGGTTGTCAGACCTATTACCTGTCACTTTATTTGGGGTGTCAGACCTATTACCCGTCACTGTATTTGGGGTGTCAGACCTATTACCTGTCACTGTATTTGGGTTGTCAGACCTATTACCTGTCACTTTATTTGGGGTGTCAGACCTATTACCCGTCACTGTATTTGGGTTGTCAGACCTATTACCTGTCACTGTATTTGGGGTGTCAGACCTATTACCTGTCACTGTATTTGGGATGTCAGACCTATTACCTGTCACTGTATTTGGGGTGTCAGACCTATTACCCATAACTGTATTTGGGGTGTCAGACCTATTACCTGTCACTGTATTTGGGGTGTCAAACCTATTACCTGTCACTGTATTTGGGGTGTCAAACCTATTACCTGTCACTGTATTTGGGGTGTCAGACCTATTACCTGTCACTGTATTTGGGGTGTCAGACCTATTACCTGTCACTGTATTTGGGGTGTCAGACCTATTACCTGTCACTGTATTTGGGGTGTCAGACCTATTACCTGTCACTGTATTTGGGGTGTCAGACCTATTACCTGTCACTGTATTTGGGGTGTCAGACCTATTACCTGTCACTGTATTTGGGGTGTCAGACCTATTACCTGTCACTGTATTTGGGGTGTCAGACCTATTACCTGTCACTGTATTTGGGGTGTCAGACCTATTACCTGTCACTGTATTTGGGGTGTCAGACCTATTACCAGTCACTGTATTTGGGGTGTCAGACCTATTACCTGTCACTGTATTTGGGGTGTCAGACCTATTACCTGTCACTGTATTTGGGGTACCAGTACCTTCTGCCTCTTACTGGGTAGTGTATTTAGGGTGTGGGGTATTACCCCTTAATTCTGTGACTCTCTCTCTGCTTTCCTGCCCCAAAGGTTCATCCAGAACAAGTACCAGCCCTACCTGAGTGCTGAGAGCCAGGTAACGTGACTATTTAATCAGCAGGAAGTGATGTCACCAGCAGGAGGTGAGGCAAGAGGAAGTGATGTCATTATTCACACCTTCCGTACCCATGCAGAAGAAACAGCCCATAATAATGTTATTCTCCAATCCCTCCCCCTTTCCAACCAACCAATCACATTGGCTCTAAGTCTCCAGTTTATTGGTCCATTGCTACATAAATCTACAGAACAATCCATCACCAGAATCTGGGGCAGTAAGTTACTGTATTGCCCTTATTGCTCTCCCTGCCTCCTCCCTATTGGTGCTTGTGCTTCCCCCTCCCCCTTGTGATTAACCAATCCTGTTGAACACACCAGGGGGCATTAGTAATCTGTTAACCCTTTGTTATAGGAGCAGATCCGGCTGTCTCAGCAGAACTGGGGCCCAACATTCCCAGCGCTCAGGAGAGCCCAGTATGATGCACTGAGGCGCCTGCGCTCCTATTGGCTCCCACGGTTCCTGATCCACCAGCAGATGGGCCTGCACAGAGGGTACTGGGCTCCTTACTAGCCAATCTGCTGCCATAACACAGGAGGGGGGCAAAGGGGCAAATTCAATGAGTGGGTGATTAAGGGGGTGATGCATGAGTCCTGGGGGGGGGACTGGGGTAACTGTGTGGGGCTGCAGGGAGTGCTGGAAGGGGGACTGGGGTAACTGTGTGGGGCTGCAGGGAGAGCTGGAAGGGGGACTGGGGTAACTGTGTGGGGCTGCAGGGAGTGCTGGAGGGGGGACTGGGGTAACTGTGTGGGGCTGCAGGGGGTGCTGGAGGGGTGACTGGGGTAACTGTGTGGGGCTGCAGGGAGTGCTGGAGGGGGGACTGGGGTAACTGTGTGGGGCTGCAGGGAGTGCTGGAAGGGGGACTGGGGTAACTGTGTGGGGCTGCAGGGAGAGCTGGAAGGGGGACTGGGGTAACTGTGTGGGGCTGCAGGGGGTGCTGGAGGGGTGACTGGGGTAACTGTGTGGGGCTGCAGGGAGTGCTGGAGGGGTGACTGGGGTAACTGTGTGGGGCTGCAGGGAGAGCTGGAAGGGGGACTGGGGTAACTGTGTGGGGCTGCAGGGAGTGCTGGAGGGGTGACTGGGGTAACTGTGTGGGGCTGCAGGGAGTGCTGGAGGGGTGACTGGGGTAACTGTGTGGGGCTGCAGGGAGTGCTGGGGGGTGACTGGGGTAACTGTGTGGGGCTGCAGGGAGTGCTGGAGGGGTGACTGGGGTAACTGTGTGGGGCTGCAGGGAGTGCTGGAGGGGTGACTGGGGTAACTGTGTGGGGCTGCAGGGAGTGCTGGAGGGGTGACTGGGGTAACTGTGTGGGGCTGCAGGGAGTGCTGGAGGGGTGACTGGGGTAACTGTGTGGGGCTGCAGGGAGTGCTGGAGGGAGGACTGGGGTAACTGTGTGGGGCTGCAGGGAGTGCTGGAGGGGTGACTGGGGTAACTGTGTGGGGCTGCAGGGAGTGCTGGAGGGGTGACTGGGGTAACTGTGTGGGGCTGCAGGGGGTGCTGGAGGGGTGACTGGGGTAACTGTGTGGGGCTGCAGGGAGTGCTGGGGGGTGACTGGGGTAACTGTGTGGGGCTGCAGGGAGTGCTGGGGGGTGACTGGGGTAACTGTGTGGGGCTGCAGGGAGTGCTGGAGGGGTGACTGGGGTAACTGTGTGGGGCTGCAGGGGGTGCTGGAGGGGTGACTGGGGTAACTGTGTAAGGGGGTGACTGGGGCCCCTGTAACAAAGTGTCTGTTTAATTCCCAGATTGGATGATATTTCCCCCCCCCCAGAGACAGGGGAAGCAGAAATCCCACTGGGGCCCCCCAAGCGCCGCCCCGGAACAAGAGGAACGGATGGCGGAAATGTAAGTTCCCTCCCCTGAGGGGCTGCGAGGGTTAATTTCCCTTACTGGGGAAGATTGACTTGTGGGCCCAGTGGTACAATGGGGGGAATAATCCATGATTAACCCTATCCCTCCCCCCTCCTAGAATACAAGCGCCTGGGCGGGTCTCCCTAGTGGCTCCTCCCACACTCCTCTTGCCCAGAGGATGATACAGGCCCTGCTGGGGGACCGCCAGGCTGGGGGCCCATTCCTGCACTTCCTGAACAGGTGAGTGGCCCTGATTGGGTGGGAAAGTTGGGGTCTGGGCCCCTTTCTCTCCTGCCAACCCCTGGATGCCAGCCAGGGCCCAGTCGCTATAGCAACAAGCATGGTCTGAATTCCTGCCCAAGGAAGGGAGAGACCCCTAAACCCACTGACTCTCTCTGTCTGTGCCAGGTGGGCATAGAATTCCTGCCCAAGGAAGGGAGAGACCCCTAAACCCACTGACTCTCTCTGTCTGTGCCAGGTGGGCATAGAATTCCTGCCCAAGGAAGGGAGAGACCCCTAAACCCACTGACTCTCTCTGTCTGTGCCAGGTGGGCATAGAATTCCTGCCCAAGGAAGGGAGAGACCCCTAAACCCACTGACTCTCTCTGTCTGTGCCAGGTGGGCATAGAATTCCTGCCCAAGGAAGGGAGAGACCCCTAAACCCACTGACTCTCTCTGTCTGTGCCAGGTGGGCATAGAATTCCTGCCCAAGGAAGGGAGAGACCCCTAAACCCACTGACTCTCTCTGTCTGTGCCAGGTGGGGCATAGAATTCCTGCCCAAGGAAGGGAGAGACCCCTAAACCCACTGAATCTCTCTGTCTGTGCCAGGTGGGCATAGAATTCCTGCCCAAGGAAGGGAGAGACCCCTAAACCCACTGACTCTCTCTGTCTGTGCCAGGTGGGCATAGAATTCCTGCCCAAGGAAGGGAGAGACCCCTAAACCCACTGACTCTCTCTGTCTGTGCCAGGTGGGCATAGAATTCCTGCCCAAGGAAGGGAGAGACCCCTAAACCCACTGACTCTCTCTGTCTGTGCCAGGTGGGCATAGAATTCCTGCCCAAGGAAGGGACAGACCCCTAAACCCACTGACTCTCTCTGTCTGTGCCAGGTGGGCATAGAATTCCTGCCCAAGGAAGGGAGAGACCCCTAAACCCACTGACTCTCTCTGTCTGTGCCAGGTGGGCATAGAATTCCTGCCCAAGGAAGGGACAGACCCCTAAACCCACTGACTCTCTCTGTCTGTGCCAGGTGGGCATAGAATTCCTGCCCAAGGAAGGGAGAGACCCCCCACTTACTCTCCCTGTCTGTGCCAGGTTCAGTTCCCCAGAGGGCACCCAGACATTCCTACTGTGCCAGGCGTTGGCTGAACAGGGCATCTGGGAGGCAGAAGATGAGAACTCACCCTGGTACATCCAAATGCCCAAGTACAGGAAGCCCAAACAGCGAGAAGGTAAGTGCCCAACAGAACTTGGGTTCTACAAGCCCAGTAAGTTCCCAGAATTCCACTGTCCCCATGGCACTTGTCGGGCACCAACACTCGCTGTGTGCCAGGCTCGGAATGGTTTGGGGATGGTTGGAGCCCCCATGGGGGGGTCTCACTTTACGGCTGTGCTGTGATTATTCCCCATTCAGATTCCTCCCCAATGGGCTCTCTCCCAATAGGCTCACAGGAAGCTCATGTGCTGAACTAAAACCCTCTGAGAGAATCTTCTCCAGACCACTAACTGTGGGAAAGCCTCGGCATAGAAAGCCGGATTTACCCATTTTGGATTCGCCTGAATGTGACCTTTCCAGACATAAATGGTTCCCGGGGCCAAAAATATTTATATAAAATGCAGTCATTGAGGAACCTGCACACAGTGTCGGACTGGTGTATTGGGGGATCATGGGAAAAACTGAACCAAGGGCCCACCCCCTGCAATACTTCTCCACCCCCACTGTCCCTGATACTGTGCAGCCATTGGTTCCCCTACATTATGTACAACCCCCCTGCCTGAGCCTGTCCCTGATACTGTGCAGCCATTGGTTCCCCTACATTAGGTACAAACCCCCCCTGCCTGAGCCTGTCCCTGATACTGTGCAGCCATTGGTTCCCCTACATTATGTACAACCCCCCTGCCTGAGCCTGTCCCTGATACTGTGCAGCCATTGGTTCCCCTACATTAGGTACAAACCCCCCCTGCCTGAGCCTGTCCCTGATACTGTGCAGCCATTGGTTCCCCTACATTAGGTACAAACCCCCCCCTGCCTGAGCCTGTCCCTGATACTGTGCAGCCATTGGTTCCCCTACATTAGGTACAGACCCAGCCCTGCCTGAGCCTGTCCCTGATACTGTGCAGCCATTGGTTCCCCTACATTAGGTACAACCCCCCCCCCTGCCTGAGCCTGTCCCTGATACTGTGCAGCCATTGGTTCCCCTACATTAGGTACAACCCCGCCCCTGCCTGAGCCTGTCCCTGATACTGTGCAGCCATTGGTTCCCCTACATTAGGTACAACCCCCCCCGGCCTGAGCCTGTCCCTGATACTGTGCAGCCATTGGTTCCCCTACATTAGGTACAAACCCCCCCTGCCTGAGCCTGTCCCTGATACTGTGCAGCCATTGGTTCCCTTACATTAGGTACAAACCCCCCCTGCCTGAGCCTGTCCCTGATACTGTGCAGCCATTGGTTCCCCTACATTAGATACAACCCCGCCCCCCTGCCTGAGCCTGTCCCTGATACTGTGCAGCCATTGGTTCCCCTACATTAGGTACAACCCCGCCCCCCTGCCTGAGCCTGTCCCTGATACTGTGATTTAACCCTAGGAACACTGGAATATGTCTCTGAGTTTTGGGAGCACCCCTCAGGTGACATGCAGCCATTGGCCTGGGGGTCTGTAGGTCGGATGGCACTGGGGGATCTGTGTGAGGCATCGCTGTGTTTCCTGGAGTACGACATCGCTCAGTTCTTAGAGTAAGTAAGAAAGATCCGTCTAAGTGTAAGCAGCAGTCCTGCCCTGCTTTATGGCTGAGATTCTAGCTATCTGTATAACAGAGCATTCTGTCACAGTGGCACAGATCCTATCCCCCCATTGTAAGCAGCAGCCCTGCCCTGCTTTATGGCTGAGATTCTAGCTATCTGTATAACAGAGCATTCTGTCACAGTGGCACAGATCCTATCTGATCCCCCCCATTGTAAGCAGCAGTCCTGCCCTGCTTTATGGCTGAGATTCTAGCTATCTGTATAACAGAGCATTCTGTCACAGTGGCACAGATCCTATCTGATCCCCCCATTGTAAGCAGCAGTCCTGCCCTGCTTTATGGCTGAGATTCTAGCTATCTGTATAACAGAGCATTCTGTCACAGTGGCACAGATCCTATCTGATCCCCCCATTGTAAGCAGCAGTCCTGCCCTGCTTTATGGCTGAGATTCTAGCTATCTGTATAACAGAGCATTCTGTCACAGTGGCACAGATCCTATCTGATCCCCCCCCCATTGTAAGCAGCAGTCCTGCCCTGCTTTATGGCTGAGATTCTAGCTATCTGTATAACAGAGCATTCTGTCACAGTGGCACAGATCCTATCTGATCCCCCCCCCATTGTAAGCAGCAGTCCTGCCCTGCTTTATGCTGAGATTCTAGCTATCTGTATAACAGAGCATTCTGTCACAGTGGCACAGATCCTATCTGATCCCCCCATTGTAAGCAGCAGTCCTGCCCTGCTTTATGGCTGAGATTCTAGCTATCTGTATAACAGAGCATTCTGTCACAGTGGCACAGATCCTATCTGATCCCCCCCCATTGTAAGCAGCAGTCCTGCCCTGCTTTATGGCTGAGATTCTAGCTATCTGTATGTAGGGTTCTCTAGAAATTGGGTCCCCTAGGTTGGTTGCCCCCAGGATAGACCCCAGGGAGGGTAACACTTTAGTAGTGGGACACCTTGGGTGGTTGGCACTATAAGGGTTAACAGGGAGTTAGTTTCCCTGCAGTTCAATAGTTAGGCCACAGGGTGCACACAGTATATAAGGCTGTACAGCCATGTGTCTGCAGGTCTTTCAGCCTGGGACCCCTCTTGGATAAGAGGTATACCACAGGTTAGCATTAGACAGTTAGAGAGTTGTTATAGACCACTCTAGGAGTGGGAGACAGGTTATCTAGTTGGGCAGTGTGGCCCCGACAGGAGGTGTAATGGATTAAGATCCACCAGCACTCATAGCTGGAGTCAGGGTATAAAGTGCTAAGTGTAGGAGATTAGCCTAATCCAGGGGTATCTAAGTGGAAGTACCGGGGTGAGGTCTGCTGAGGGGGTGTCCGCTTGGCGTGTAGTACCGGGAAGTGCCCTAGAGAGGGGCTTCTGGCGAGAAGTACCGGAGGGAACCCCTAAAGGGAATCATCTGGCGTGTAGTACTGCTAATATCTCTCGTGGAGAGAGGGTCTCTTAAGGAAGAGGGAGTATACCCTGACTGTCTCATTGCTCCTGTGTGTAACCTGTCTGTCTGATACATCTGTACAATAAATAAGTTCCACTGGTTAAACATCCATCCAGTGTCCTGTCTCTGCATATCTGGAGGATCCACCTGCCTGGTAAGCAACTACCCCAGGGAGGGGGCAAGGTGCCAGGGGTGCTGGGAGTCCTCACACTGCAGTACAGTATCAAGGTCCCAGGAGGGGAGTTATAGTTCATTCTATCCCTATCCTGGGTGGAGGCACGCCAAAGTACAAAGGAATAGCTGTTCCCCATAATAAGCGGGGCTCAGGATCTCTGAAAGCGCCAAGTATAGTGACATATCAGCAGGTAGTGCCACATCTAATCATAAAGTGGGCTACATGTATAACAGAGCATTCTGTCACAGTGGCACAGATCCTATCTGATCCCCCCATTGTAAGCAGCAGTCCTGCCCTGCTTTATGGCTGAGATTCTAGCTATCTGTATAACAGAGCATTCTGTCACAGTGGCACAGATCCTATCTGATCCCCCCCCCATTGTAAGCAGCAGTCCTGCCCTGCTTTATGGCTGAGATTCTAGCTATCTGTATAACAGAGCATTCTGTCACAGTGGCACAGATCCTATCTGATCCCCCCCATTGTAAGCAGCAGTCCTGCCCTGCTTTATGGCTGAGATTCTAGCTATCTGTATAACAGAGCATTCTGTCACAGTGGCACAGATCCTATCTGATCCCCCATTGTAAGCAGCAGTCCTGCCCTGCTTTATGGCTGAGATTCTAGCTATCTGTATAACAGAGCATTCTGTCACAGTGGCACAGATCCTATCTGATCCCCCCCCCCATTGTAAGCAGCAGTCCTGCCCTGCTTTATGGCTGAGATTCTAGCTATCTGTATAACAGAGCATTCTGTCACAGTGGCACAGATCCTATCCCCCCATTGTAAGCAGCAGTCCTGCCCTGCTTTATGGCTGAGATTCTAGCTATCTGTATAACAGAGCATTCTGTCACAGTGGCACAGATCCTATCTGATCCCCCCATTGTAAGCAGCAGTCCTGCCCTGCTTTATGGCTGAGATTCTAGCTATCTGTATAACAGAGCATTCTGTCACAGTGGCACAGATCCTATCTGATCCCCCCATTGTAAGCAGCAGTCCTACCCTGCTTTATGGCTGAGATTCTAGCTATCTGTATAACAGAGCATTCTGTCACAGTGGCACAGATCCTATCCCCCCCATTGTAAGCAGCAGTCCTGCCCTGCTTTATGGCTGAGATTCTAGCTATCTGTATAACAGAGCATTCTGTCACAGTGGCACAGATCCTATCTGATCCCCCCATTGTAAGCAGCAGTCCTGCCCTGCTTTATGGCTGAGATTCTAGCTATCTGTATAACAGAGCATTCTGTCACAGTGGCACAGATCCTATCTGATCCCCCCCATTGTAAGCAGCAGTCCTGCCCTGCTTTATGGCTGAGATTCTAGCTATCTGTATAACAGAGCATTCTGTCACAGTGGCACAGATCCTATCTGATCCCCCCATTGTAAGCAGCAGTCCTGCCCTGCTTTATGGCTGAGATTCTAGCTATCTGTATAACAGAGCATTCTGTCACAGTGGCACAGATCCTATCTGATCCCCCCCCCCCATTGTAAGCAGCAGTCCTGCCCTGCTTTATGGCTGAGATTCTAGCTATCTGTATAACAGAGCATTCTGTCACAGTGGCACAGATCCTATCTGATCCCCCCATTGTAAGCAGCAGTCCTGCCCTGCTTTATGGCTGAGATTCTAGCTATCTGTATAACAGAGCATTCTGTCACAGTGGCACAGATCCTATCCCCCCATTGTAAGCAGCAGTCCTGCCCTGCTTTATGGCTGAGATTCTAGCTATCTGTATAACAGAGCATTCTGTCACAGTGGCACAGATCCTATCTGATCCCCCCATTGTAAGCAGCAGTCCTGCCCTGCTTTATGGCTGAGATTCTAGCTATCTGTATAACAGAGCATTCTGTCACAGTGGCACAGATCCTATCTGATCCCCCCATTGTAAGCAGCAGTCCTACCCTGCTTTATGGCTGAGATTCTAGCTATCTGTATAACAGAGCATTCTGTCACAGTGGCACAGATCCTATCCCCCCCCATTGTAAGCAGCAGTCCTGCCCTGCTTTATGGCTGAGATTCTAGCTATCTGTATAACAGAGCATTCTGTCACAGTGGCACAGATCCTATCTGATCCCCCCATTGTAAGCAGCAGTCCTGCCCTGCTTTATGGCTGAGATTCTAGCTATCTGTATAACAGAGCATTCTGTCACAGTGGCACAGATCCTATCTGATCCCCCCCATTGTAAGCAGCAGTCCTGCCCTGCTTTATGGCTGAGATTCTAGCTATCTGTATAACAGAGCATTCTGTCACAGTGGCACAGATCCTATCTGATCCCCCCATTGTAAGCAGCAGTCCTGCCCTGCTTTATGGCTGAGATTCTAGCTATCTGTATAACAGCATTCTGTCACAGTGGCACAGATCCTATCTGATCCCCCCCATTGTAAGCAGCAGTCCTGCCCTGCTTTATGGCTGAGATTCTAGCTATCTGTATAACAGAGCATTCTGTCACAGTGGCACAGATCCCCCCCCCCCCATTAGGGCCCCTGATGCTCCTGGGTGGGGCCCCTGTTTGGCGCTGGCTCTGAGTGCAGTGAATAAGGAAAGTCCGGAGGGAACAAGTAGTGTAATTAGTCTCTGCTCCTGTCACTTGTGCTAATGAGCTGATCTCGTTACCGAGGAGCCTGTGGGTAACGACGCTGATGTAACACAGAGAGGCCAGGGGACATCTGAGCCGTCAGCGGAGAAGGAGGCAGTTACCCAACCCCGGCTCTCAGTTGTGCCCTGTAACCAACCTGCTCTCGTCAGTATGGGGTCGGCACGAGCAATGGCACACAGGGGCACAGGGGCAGCTACTGGGCACAGAGATGGCACAGAGCCCCTGGCACTTTCTAGGCTCAGAGTCTCAAGCATAAGGATTGGCACATACACGGGCGCCGGGTACAGAATAATCCTTAATGAGCGGAGGAAATTACTACCCCAGGGGTAAGAACCAAATGCCCATTCATGTCCATCTCTGGAAATAGGAACAGGGAATTGTACTGGTGCATTCTGGGAATACGGCCCTGGGGATAATGGAATGAAACTGCCCCCCCCCCCAATTGTGGGGATTAGAGAATATTCCTGCACAGTGGGGTAACTATAGGGGGAGCAGACCCCACAGAAGCAGGTGGGGGGGACTCGGGGTACAGGGGGCCAGACTGTGCCCCCCCCCCCCGGATTCAGGTGAATAGCAAATCTGCTCACACTGTGGATTCTGGATTCTCTGCCTTGTGGGTAATGGCAGTCTAGAGCTGCTGCAGGGATCGGCCCCAGTATTGGGGCAGTCAGTACAGAACCCAATGGCACTTTTATTTAGGGTGCTCAGTGCTGCACAGCTTTCCCTCTGTGACCCTGCTGTCTCCCCATGTGCATCTGTCTAATGAGACCCCACGTCATCTCTGTGACCCTGCTGTCTCCCCATGTGCATCTGTCTAATGAGACCCCACGTCATCTCTGTGACCCTGCTGTCTCCCCATGTGCATCTGTCTAATGAGACCCCACGTCATCTCTGTGACCCCGCTGTCTCCCCATGTGCATCTGTCTAATGAGACCCCACGTCATCTCTGTGACCCTGCTGTCTCCCCATGTGCATCTGTCTAATGAGACCCCACGTCATCTCTGTGACCCTGCTGTCTCCCCATGTGCATCTGTCTAATGAGACCCCACGTCATCTCTGTGACCCTGCTGTCTCCCCATGTGCATCTGTCTAATGAGACCCCACGTCATCTCTGTGACCCTGCTGTCTCCCCATGTGCATCTGTCTAATGAGACCCCACGTCATCTCTGTGACCCTGCTGTCTCCCCATGTGCATCTGTCTAATGAGACCCCACGTCATCTCTGTGACCCTGCTGTCTCCCCATGTGCATCTGTCTAATGAGACCCCACGTCATCTCTGTGACCCTGCTGTCTCCCCATGTGCATCTGTCTAATGAGACCCCACGTCATCTCTGTGACCCTGCTGTCTCCCCATGTGCATCTGTCTAATGAGACCCCACGTCATCTCTGTGACCCTGCTGTCTCCCCATGTGCATCTGTCTAATGAGACCCCACGTCATCTCTGTGACCCTGCTGTCTCCCCATGTGCATCTGTCTAATGAGACCCCACGTCATCTCTGTGACCCTGCTGTCTCCCCATGTGCATCTGTCTAATGAGACCCCACGTCATCTCTGTGACCCTGCTGTCTCCCCATGTGCATCTGTCTAATGAGACCCCACGTCATCTCTGTGACCCTGCTGTCTCCCCATGTGCATCTGTCTAATGAGACCCCACGTCATTTCTGTTCCAGGCACTGTGTTCCTCCCCCAAACCAGGAGTCTGAGCCAAAGAAGAGCCCCGAGCTGAGCCCCCGGGGCAATAGGCACAAGAGGTAAGTTTATACTAAACATGGGATAAGGGGGGAGGCTTCTGTTGCCCCACAGCCCTAGAGAGTTCCAGTCAGTCTGTAATATCTGCCCGGGGGTAGGGAACGTGTGGCTAAAGTATTGATGGGAGGGATAATCCATTTTGCCCTTGAAGAGGGCAGTAAGGCAGTTGGCAGTGTGAGTGCCTAGGCCATTCCTTGTACCTGATCCAGAATAATATTGTGCAGCTCTTTGGGGGGAAGCAAATTATAGAGGTGCCTGGGGCAAAACACACTTTGTAGGACTGGCTCTTCAGCTGTTGTTACTCCAGGACAACAACTCACAGGCCACAGTTGGACAACTCGTATAAAGTTTTGCTTTGGCCTTTTTGTTGGCCATCTTGCCCTACTGTCCCCTTCTCGCCCTACTGTCTCCTTCTCGCCCTACTGTCTCCTTCTCGCCCTACTGTCTCCTTCTCGCCCTACTGTCCTCATCTTGCCCTACTGTCCCCATCTCGCCCTACTGTCCCCTTCTCGCCCTACTGTCCCCTTCTCGCCCTACTGTCCCCTTCTCGCCCTACTGTCCCCTTCTCGCCCTACTGTCCCCTTCTCGCCCTACTGTCTCCTTCTCGCCCTACTGTCTCCTTCTCGCCCTACTGTCCTCATCTCGCCCTACTGTCCCCATCTCGCCCTACTGTCCCCTTCTCGCCCTACTGTCCCCTTCTCGCCCTACTGTCCCCTTCTCGCCCTACTGTCCCCATCTCGCCCTACTGTCCCCATCTCGCCCTACTGTCTCCATCTCGCCCTACTGTCCCCATCTCGCCCTACTGTCCCCATCTCGCCCTACTGTCTCCATCTTGCCTTAATGTCTCTATATTGCCCCACTGTCTCCCTCTTGCCCTACTGTCTCCCTCTCGCCCTACTGTCTCCCTCTCGCCCTACTGTCTCCCTCTCGCCCTACTGTCTCCCTCTCGCCCTACTGTCTCCCTCTCGCCCTACTGTCTCCATCTTGCCCTACTTTCTCCCTCTCGCCCTACTGTCCCCATCTTGCCCTACTGTCTCCATCTTGCCCTACTGTCTTCATCTTGCCCTACTGTCCCCATCTTGCCTTAATGTCTCTATATTGCCCTACTGTCTCCACCTCACACCCACCTTCTGTTTGGCCTCCTAACATAATCCCACCCCCAGCAGTGCAGGCAGCAGCTTTGTGAACCATCAGCCATCAAAGCTTCTAAACTAACTCAGTTTAACCTTCTGCTCTTATTGGGTCTTTTCTTTTTGGTTCCAGGACTAAAAAAGGCAAAGCTCCCAGAACTGTTCACTTCAGAGAAGGAAGGTTCAAGCATCAAAGGAAAATAGACTTCACAGAACAAGGTCAAGGTGAGACAGTTTGGGGAGACCCCAAAGATGAAGCCCCAGACCCTCTGGAGATGTTGGAGAACAGAGTTGTATACAAGCTGTATAGGAAAGTTGTAGAAGACACCGAGGAGCCAGGAACGCTGAAGGCCCTTGAGACCCTGCAGGCTCTGAAAGGAACCACCGGAGGAAGGAAGATGGTGAGGCTGGTGGAGCAAGTACTGGAGTTGGAAAGCAGTCAAAGGCCCCTCTTGAAAGGTCTTAGGAAGCGACTGGTCTCAGATCTCCTGAAGGGCAGGGTAAGTAGCCTCAGTCACGAGGGCATTATAGACTTTCTCCATTCATGCCTCTCAGAATCTTTTGGACAGTTTTGGGAAGAGATGATTGGAAGACTGAAGGAGTGTGGAGTAGATCCTTCTGGAAATGAGAACTGGGCACGACTGGAGCCTATTCTACAGGTCATTGCCAACAAAATGATCTTGTCACGTCTGCACAGTACCAAGAACCTCCCACAACATTCTGCTCAGGCTCCGCCAACTAGTGAGGACAAGACGACCTTTAGACACGCCCTTTATCTGGCAGCACAGGGATGGCCCACCCCCGAGGTGCTTCATTTCCTCAGTTACCTCCAGACCCACTCAGCCCAGGAGGGACTCCCTCTTCTTGAGAATAATCTATTATGTTACCTGGAGGTGCAGAAGTACAAAAATGCCCATCATGCCACGCCAGACCAAGGCCTGCTGAGGACAAAGGTCAGGGTAATCAGGGAGAGATTCTTGCTACCCCACCCCAACCCCCTGCTGGAGGTAGGTACATAGCAGATATGTGATTATATGCTATTCTGGTTCACTCCGTGTCCTCCAAGGGTGGCAGTGGGTCCAGCTGCCCATCTCAACATCCCTTCCTCAGGCCTTCACAGATAGCTCTCAGATTTGTTAGGGTTAACCCTTCCCACCAACATGGCTGCCGAACCTCCTGCACCAATCAGTTTGACTTTACATGCATTATTCTCTATTATTCAGGTATAGCGACAACTAAAGGCATATTTATGTGTAAGCCAGTATCACTGGTGATGTTGCCCATAGCAACCAATCAGCAATGTGATTTCAACAATCACCTACAAGTTAGAAAACAAAAGCAAAACATCGCCAGTAATGTTGGCTTACACACTATAATAAACCTGCCCCCTAGTGTGCATATACAGTGGCTTGCAAAAGTATTCAGCCCCCTTGAACTTTCCCACATTTTGTCACATTACAGCCACAAACATGAATCAATTTTATTGGAATTCCACGGGAAAGCCCAATACAAAGTGGGGTACACGGGAAAGCCCAATACAAAGTGGGGTACACGGGAAAGACCAATACAAAGTGGGGTACACGTGAAAGCCCAATACAAAGTGGGGTACACGGGAAAGACCAATACAAAGTGGGGTACACGTGAGAGACCAATACAAAGTGGGGTACACGGGAAAGACCAATACAAAGTGGGGTACACGGGAAAGCCCAATACAAAGTGGGGTACACGGGAGAGACCAATACAAAGTGGGGTACACGTGAGAAGTAGAAGGAAAATCATACATGATTCCAAACATTTGTTACAAATAAATAAGTGCAAAGTGGGGTGTGCGTAATTATTCAGCCCCCTTGGGTCTGAGTGCAGTCAGTTGCCCATAGACATTGCCTGATGAGTGCTAATGACTAAATAGAGTGCCCCTGTGTGTAATCTAATGTCAGTACAAATACAGCTGCTCTGTGACGGCCTCAGAGGTTGCTAAGGGAATATTGGGAGCAACAACACCATGAAGCCCAAAGAACACACCAGACAGGTCAGGGATAAAGTTATTGAGAAATATAAAGCAGGCTTAGGCTACAAACAGATTCCCAAAGCCTTGAACCTCCCACGGAGCCCTGTTCCACCGATCATTCAGAAATGGCAGGAGTATGGCACAACTGTAACCCTACCCAGGCACGGCCCCCCCCTAAACTCACAGGCCCAACAAGCGCTGATCAGAAATGCAGCCAAGGGGCCCATGGTGACTCTGGGGGGGCTGCAGGGATCTACAGCTCAGGGGGGGGAATCTGTCCATAGGCAACTATTAGTCGGGCACTGCACAAAGTTGGCCTTTATGGGAGAGGGGCAAGAAGAAAGCCATTGTTAACAGAAAACCATAAGAAGTCCCGTTTGCAGTTTGCCACAAGCCATGTGGGGGGGGGGGGGGGGGGCAGCAAACATGTGGGAGAAGGGGCTCTGGTCAGATGAGACCAAAATGGAACTTTTTGGCCAAAATGCAAAACTCTATGTGTGGCGGAAACTAACCCTGCCCATCACTCTGACCCCACCATCCCCACTGTCACATATGGGGGGGCAGCATCATGCTCTGGGGGGGCTTCAGCAGGGAAAGGGAAGCTGCTCAGAGTTGATGGGAAGATGGATGGAGCCAAATACAGGGCAATCTTGGAAGAAAACCTCTTGGAGTCTGCAAAAGGCTTGAGACTGGGGCGGAGGTTCCCCTTCCAGCAGGGCAACGACCCTAAACATAAAGCCAGGGCAACAATGGGTTAAACCCAAACATATCCATGTGTTAGACTGGCCCAATCACAGCCCAGATCTAAATCCAATGGAGAATCTGTGGCAAGATCTGAAAACTGCTGTTCCCAAAGGCTGACCATCTAATCTGACTGAGCTGGAGCTGTTTTGCAAAGAAGAATGGGCAAGGATTTCAGTCTGTAGATGGGCAAAGCGGGTAGAGACATACCCTAAAGCCTGGCAGCTGGAATTGCAGCAAAAGGGGGTTCTACAGAGTATTGGGGGCTGAATAATTACGCACACCCCACTTTGCACTTATTTATTTGTAAAAAATGTTTGGAATCATGTATGATTTTCCTTCCACTTCTCCCGTGTACCCCACTTTGTATTGGGCTTTCCCGTGTACCCCACTTTGTATTGGTCTTTCCCGTGGAATTCCAATAAAATTGATTCATGTTTGTGGCTGTAATGTGACAAAATGTGGGAAAGTTCAAGGGGGCCCAATACATTTGCAAGCCACTGTATAGTACAACACGGGCCTGGGGGTGCCAACCCAGGGTACCTTGCAACAGGGGGAACACTCACTACTTGAGGGCTGAGGTAACATTCTTCTTTTTAACTTGTCCCACCTCAAACACATCCCATCTCCCCTTCAGTATTGTCCCACCCAGAACATGTTCCCCTCCCCTTTGGTATTGTCCCACCCAGAACATGTTCCCCTCCCCTTTGGTATTGTCCCACCTAGAACATGTTCTCCTTCCCTTGAGTATTGTCCCACCTAGAACATGTTCTCCTCCCCTTTGGTATTGTCCCACCCAGAACATGTTCCCCTCCCCTTTGGTATTGTCCCACCTAGAACATGTTCTCCTTCCCTTTAGTATTGTCCCACCTAGAACATGTTCCCCTCCCCTTTGGTATTGTCCCACCTAGACCATGTTCCCCTCCGCTTTGGTATTGTCCCACCTAGAACATGTTCTCCTTCCCTTTAGTATTGTCCCACCTAGAACATGTTCCCCTCCTCTTTGGTATTGTCCCACCTCAAGCACCTCCACAAGTTGTTCTTACTCTGTGTGTGGCCATTAATTGCCCTTTATTAACCAAACCTGGGGCCCTTACACAGTGAGAGCCGATGTAAAACCCTGAAAATGTTTCCCGTTGCCCACCAGCTGGACCCACACCTGCTCCAGGCCTACCTGCAGGAATCTGAGGCTGCTCTACGCTTGGACCTACCTTCTCTCTCCATATTTGATGGCCTCCAGGATTCCTTGTGTGGCCCCCTCCTGCCATTCTGGGCCGGATTCCGCAAGGTGTGGCTTCTCCGCTCCTCAGGCAGCGCCAACAGGAAGCCCGGTAAGCCTATCAGCACAGGGAACTCCCACACCATAGCAGCAAATCAGCAGTTAGGTTAACTGGCCTATTGAGGGTCTAATAAATGAGAATGAGCATCTGATTGGTTGCTACTGGCATTTTATTACTCTCACTCTTCCCCCCCTTCCTGTGCGGAGACCTCCATTGAAGCCACGTTGCTGAGTCACGTGAGCGCCATTTGGCAATACTGTGACCTTGTCCCCCTCACGTGTGGCCCTTTCCCTCCCCCAGAGCTTAGGGCCCAGCAGATCCTGCGGAAGCGCCTGGCACAGTTCCAGTCTGGAGAATCCCCCCCAGGAACGTTCCATCTGCCTCCGGTTCCGCACTCATCCTCTATGGTCTCCTTCTCCTTCAGCATCAGCCGAGGGGTCACCGTAAAGGTAAAATGACCTCACAACTAACCCCTGATGACATCATAAGTGTATGAATTCAAGATGGCACCTTTGTTGGCAAACCACCCAAGATAAATGGGCAGGGTCTTGCCTTCTGCTCAAAGGGATCAAATATTTGCCCCCCACCCTTAATAACCTTTTATATACCCTTTAATAGTGCAGTGTTAGGGGCACAAAATCACAGGGGGCAAACACGTTGCTATGGAAACAGTGGGGCAACTGAAATTCTTGTCTTGTCCATAGGAGAACCAGGATCTGCAATCAGTACCTGCAAGTCCAGCCGCGGGTAGAGCGTCGCTAGATGCCCCAGTACCCCCTCTCTCCCCATCATCCCCAGGGGCATCGCAGCCTCAAACCCCCCTACAGAGCAAATCCTTACTAAACTCCCAATTACCCCCTCTATCCAGATCATCCCCAGGGGCTGTTACCGCTGGACAAGCTTTGTCCCCCCAGTGCTGAGCCTGGGAATGGAAGAGCCAATAAACAGTTGCATCAAATCCCTGTGTAGTCGGGGGCCACGGGGGCCGATTCTTTCTTCTCATCAACTGGCAATTTTGAACATCAAGTGTTTAGATTATGAATCCCCAGTGTAGTTTTGCCCTTTGGGGGGGGCAATTTCCAAGGATTTTAGCAGAAAGTTCTCACTGGATAGGCCACCTAGTGGCGAGAAATATATAAACATATACATCAAGTTATTATCCGAGTTATAAATGTCTAAATAAATATTATTATAAAAACAATGTTATCAGTGCTTTGTGGGAAAGTCACGCTCCAGCCCAAGTGGGGGGGGGGGGGGCAGGGGCACAACACAGATGGCTGAAGGAGTAGGGGGTGCAGTGAATCCAATGTGGAACTTGGGGTTCCTTCCCAATATTCACCTCCAGCCTGAACCAATGTGCAGACCCTAATGTGATTGGATGGTAGAGCTGTGAGAAAGGGAGGTGCCCCATTTGTACCCACAGACGGGGAAGGGCAAATAAGGGACTGGGGTAACAGGGCAGGGTCAGTGTCTGTCTAATACTGTATAACACACAGAGCTGGGCATTATACCGGGGGTTGTTCCACCACTGCCAAATGCACCAACTGTTGCCGCCCCCCTTTCCTTCCCCCACACGGGTACAATCCCGGGCACAGCCTTCCCGCCCCCCTTTCCTCCCCCCCCCCCACACGGGTACAATCCCGGGCACAGCCTTCCCGCCCCCCTTTCCTCCCCCCCCCCCCCCCCCCCCCACACGGGTACAATCCCGGGCACAGCCCCCCTTTCCTTCCCCCACACGGGTACAATCCCGGGCACAGCCTTCCCGCCCCCCTTTCCTTCCCCCTCACGGGTACAATCCCGGGCACAGCCTTCCTGCCCCCCTTTCCTTCCCCCACACGGGTACAATCCCGGGCACAGCCTTCCTGCCCCCCTTTCCTTCCCCCACACGGGTACAATCCCGGGCACAGCCTTCCCGCCCCCCTTTCCTTCCCCCACACGGGTACAATCCCGGGCACAGCCTTCCCGCCCCCCTTTCCTTCCTTCCTCCCCCCCCCCCCACACGGGTACAATCCCGGGCACAGCCTTCCCGCCCCCCTTTCCTTCCCCCACACGGGTACAATCCCGGGCACAGCCTTCCCGCCCCCCTTTCCTTCCTTCCTCCCCCCCCCCACACGGGTACAATCCCGGGGCACAGCCTTCCTGCCCCCCTTTCCTTCCCCCACACGGGTACAATCCCGGGCACAGCCTTCCCGCCCCCCTTTCCTTCCTTCCCCCCCCCACACGGGTACAATCCCGGGCACAGCCTTCCCGCCCCCTTTTCCTTCCCCCACACGGGTACAATCCCGGGCACAGCCTTCCCGCCCCCCTTTCCTTCCCCCACACGGGTACAATCCCGGGCACAGCCTTCCCGCCCCCCTTTCCTTTCCCCCCCCCCCCCCCCCCCCACCCCCCACACGGGTACAATCCCGGGCACAGCCTTCCCGCCCCCTTTCCTTCCCCACACGGGTACAATCCCGGGCACAGCCTTCCCGCCCCCCCCTTTCCTTCCTTCCTTCCCCCCCCCCCCCACACGGGTACAATCCCGGGCACAGCCTTCCCGCCCCCTTTCCTGGGTACTTTCCTGCACCAGTTTCTCAGTAAAAGAAGCGTCAGCTCTTGGGGTCTGTGCCAGGATAGTGCTGATCAGTCTGCTGTTGGGTGACCTGCAGCATTGTGAGTAGTTCCTGGCCTGAGCATCATGGGAAACAGGAAGTCTGTCAGGCATAGGCCAGTAGCTCAGGCAGCAGTGTCACTCAGGTTAGGCCCCGCCCACGAGGAGCGCCATCTCTCCGATCGTTTGGCAAATCCTCACAGCCTCCCCAGCGGCCTCAGCGGCTCATTTTCTGGGCAAAGTTCTGGGCAGTTTGTAGAACTCTCTCCAGACTATCAGTGGTCCCGGTACCCTTGGCCACAACGTCCGAGCCCCCTGCGTTACCTCCCATTGCAGAACATACAGCAGTGGCCCATTCAGCTGCAGAGAGTTCTGACCCGGATCCCTGGGGGAGACACCAAGAGACTGACTGTCAGTTCAAACTACGGAGAAATTCTGTTACAGAATCCCAACCCCACCGGGTCCGTGTGTGTTGTGCCCTCCCCTAAGCAAGAAAATCACATGACAGGAAGGAAGCAAACAGGCCCAGGAGTAACAGGAAGTGCCCTCCCCTGAGCAAGTGAATCACCTGACAGGAAGGGGGCAAACAGGCTAAGGGGTAGGAGGTGCCTCCCCAGGGCAAGTAGAAACAAGTGCCCATAATGATCTGGAAGTGAAATCATTTGCACCAACAAATTCTATGAAACGACCCAAGTGACAAACCTATGGGAATGTGGCAATAAGCCAAACTGGCGGCTGGCAGCGCCCGCGGGAACATTACCTTTGGTACTTGGCAGGCACAGAAAACTTTCCCAGAATCCTGTTTGCTGAGAAGCATGACGGCCGCCCCTGGGGCCCCATCGCTCACCTGGTTCACCACCTTCACCAGCATCTGAGGGAAACACACATGGCGGCTGTTACACTGGGGGCAGGATCAACTAAGCTGTGCTAAGGGGACATTTAGCCGCCAACTCCCTGCAACTCCCCCGTCTGCCTGCAACCTCCCCCCGTCTGCCTGCAACCTCCCCCCGTCTGCCTGCAACCTCCCCCCCGTCTGCCTGCCAACTCCCTGCCGCTCCCCCGTCTGCCTGCCGCCCCCCCGTCTGCCTGCCGCTCCCCCCCGTCTGCCTGCAACCTCACCCCCGTCTGCCTGCAACCTCCCCCCCGTCTGCCTGCCAACTCCTTGCCGCTCCCCCCGTCTGCCTGCCGCCCCCCCGTCTGCCTGCCGCTCCCCCCGTCTGCCTGCCGCTCCCCCCCCCCCGTCTGCCTGCCGCTCCCCCCCCCGTCTGCCTGCCGCTCCCCCCCCCGTCTGCCTGCCGCTCCCCCCCGTCTGCCTGCCGCTCCCCCCCCGTCTGCTTGCCGCTCCCCCCCCCGTCTGCCTGCCGCTCCCCCCCGTCTGCCTGCCGCTCCCCCCCCCCCTCTGCCTGCCACTCCCCCGTCTGTCTGCCACTCCCGCCACTCCCCGTCTGCTTGCCGCTCCCCCCCCGTCTGCCTGCCACTCCCGCCACTCCCCCGTCTGCCTGCCGCTCCCCCCCCCCCGTCTGCCTGCCGCTCCCCCCCCTGTCTGCCTGCCGCCCCCCCCCCGTCTGCCTGCCACTCCCGCCACTCCCCCGTCTGCCTGCCGCCCCCCCCGTCTGCCTGCCGCTCCCCCCCGTCTGCCTGCGCTCCCCCCCCCCGTCTGCCTGCCGCTCCCCCCCCCCGCTCCCCCCCCGTCTGCCTGCCGCTCCCCCCCGTCTGCCTGCCACTCCCGCCACTCCCCCGTCTGCCTGCCACTCCCCCCCCGTCTGCCTGCCGCTCCCCCCCCCGTCTGCCTGCCGCTCCCCCCCCCCGTCTGCCTTGCCGCTCCCCCCCCCCGTCTGCCTGCCACTCCCCGTCTGCCTGCCACTCCCGCCACTCCCCCGTCTGCCTGCCGCTCCCCCCCCCGTCTGCCTGCCGCTCCCCCCCCCGTCTGCCTGCCGCTCCCCCCCCCCCGTCTGCCTGCCGCTCCCCCCCCCCGTCTGCCTGCCGCTCCCCCCCCCCCGTCTGCCTGCCACTCCCCCCCCGTCTGCCTGCCACTCCCGCCACTCCCCGTCTGCCTGCCGCTCCCCCCCCCGTCTGCCTGCCACTCCGCCACTCCCCCGTCTGCCTGCCTGCCACTCCCCCGTCTGCCTGCCACTCCCGCCACTCCCCCGTCTGCCTGCCGCTCCCCCCCCCCCCGTCTGCCTGCCGCTCCCCCCCCCCGTCTGCCTGCCGCTCCCCCCCCGTCTGCCTGCCGCTCCCCCCCCCCCGTCTGCCTGCCACTCCTCCCCCCGTCTGCCTGCCGCTCCCCCCCCGTCTGCCTGCCGCTCCCCCCCCGTCTGCCTGCCGCTCCCCCCCCGTCTGCCTGCCGCTCCCCCCCCCGTCTGCCGGCCGCTCCCCCCCCGTCTGCCTGCCGCTCCCCCCCCGTCTGCCTGCCGCTCCCCCCCCCGTCTGCCTGCCACTCCCCCGCTCAGTCCTACGGTCACTACCAGCACCGCACTTTCACCGGCTTCCCTGCCACTTCCCTATCATACCCTGCAGGGGGCAAACAATATGGCGCCCATAGGTATCAATACAAACGCACAGGGGTACTTACTGATAGAGACTCCGCCGAGACCTCCTCTATAATGAGAGAGCACTGAGAGTGCTTCTTCAGGAGCCCCTGGGCCCTCACTGCAGCCTGGAGAGACAGGTGGGTTACTTCCATGTATAATTGCCCCTTTGCCTTCTTCCTACCCCTATTACAGGGCATCGGGGCAGGTTGGGTAACCACCCCCCTGGGGGCAATGTGGGCACCGCTGTTAGAGACTGCTGTGACCAATCAGTCGCCCCCTGGAGAAGCAAACAAAGCCCCTCCCTCTCACCTGCTGAAGCTCCAGTTTGCGGATGTTGGTGTTAGCGGCTCTCTGAAGCGCCTTCAGCCTGGCCTGCAATTCCTTCCTCTGCCACTGGGGCATGGTGGCGCTGTCCACACTCTGACAATAGAGTTTAATTGTAATTAAAAATCTGAGCTGTCAATCATATATTGCCTGCCCCACCTCTATGTCTTTGGCATAGAGGCGGGGCAGGCATTATATGATTGACAGCTCATATTTTAAAATCCATTTATAACAGGTAGGGGGGATTTAATTAAAAAAAGAATTTGGCTTTCATGTTTAATTTCTAAAGGACTTGTATTATACAGCTCCTTATGTGTGGGTGGGGGGGGGGGGCAGTTCCCCTTTAAAGAAATCTCACTCGGTGCACAGAGCTGCTTGTATGTTCCTAGGGAGGGGCCAGCGCAGAGGGGAGGAGCCAGCATGGAGGGTGCAGCAGGGAGGAGCCAGCACAGAGAGGAGGAGCAAGCATGGAAGGTGCAGCAGGGAGGGACCAGCACAGAGGGGAGGGGTCAGTGGAGAGGAGCCAGCACAGAAGGGAGGGGTCAGCACAGAGGGTGCAGCAGGGAGGGGCCAGCACAGAGGGGAGGGGTCTGCAATACCCTATACAGATGTGGATTGAGTTGAAGGGTCACTTACATCTGTGAGGATTCCCACCTCCTTGGAGAGACGGAAACCTTCATTGAGAGACAGAGGTTTGGGCTTCATGCGCTCAGTAACGGACTCTACGGCCCCCGCCAGCTCTTGCCCCGCCTCCCGCGCCTGCAAGTGGTGCAGAACCATTAGTGGCGCCCATCTCATAGAATATGGGTACAGAGGAGGCCACCGGAATTAAAGGGGAGGGCGAGTTCCTGCTACACCAACCTGTTTGGCTTCCTCCCCGGTGACGGCAATGAGCCGAGTGATGCCCTTGGCCAGTGGCCGCTCGCTGACAATCACCACATCCTGAATGGCCCCAGTGGTAAGCAGGTGCCTGCGTGTATAGGAAAGGGTTAAAGGGGCAGTCACTTACAGCCCAGTTAGAATGCGAGATGAATGGAGATTACGAGGGAGAGAATCACTATGGCAGCACCGGCGCCGAGATCACTATTGGCCACTTACGTTCCGCAGCAAAGCTCCACCGAGGTCTGTAGCGCAGCCTGAGAGCCCGGCCTCATCGCCTCCTGTATGGGGAGGGCCACGGACACCACGCGCACAGGGTTGGGGTACGGCTGGGGGGGGGGGACAGAGCAGGTAAGTACAGGCCAATGGGGCTCACCCAGCCCCCCGCACCCACACAGGGGGGAAACACCCACCTCATCCACCGTCCTGAGCCCCCGGACACATTTGGCCTCAGCGAGAGGGACAAGGGCCGTGTGTATCTCCCCATCCTGTGAGATCACATCCTGCAGCGTCTGCTCCACTTCCTGCAGCTGCTCCATGCGCACCGGGGCCTGTATAGAGAAAGTAAAGGGCGAGTACAGGGCCGAGTACAGGGCGAGTAAAGAGCGAGTACAGGGCCGAGTACAGGGCGAGTACAGGGCGAGTACAGGGCGAGTACAGGGCGAGTACAGGGCGAGTACAGGGCGAGTACAGGGCGAGTACAGGGCCGAGTACAGGGCGAGTACAGGGCCGAGTACAGGGCCGAGTACAGGGCGAGTAAAGAGCGAGTACAGGGCCGAGTACAGGGCCGAGTACAGGGCGAGTACAGGGCCGAGTACAGGGCGAGTACAGGGCGAGTACAGGGCGAGTAGCAGGGCGAGTACAGGGCGAGTACAGGGGCGAGTAACAGAGCGAGTATAGAGAGAGTAAAGGGCAAGGTACAGGGCGAGTACAGGGCGAGTACAGGGCGAGTAAGGGCGAGTACAGGGCGAGGTACAGGGCGAGTACATGGGGAGGGCGAGTACAGGGCGAGTACAGGGCGAGGATAGGGCGAGTACAGGGCGAGTACAGGGCGAGTACAGGGCGAGTACAGGGCGAGTACAGGGCGAGTACAGGGCGAGTACAGGGCGAGTACAGGGCGAGTACAGGGCGAGTACAGGGCGAGTACAGGGCGAGTACAGGGCGAGTACAGGGCGAGTACAGGGCGAGTACAGGGCGAGTAAAGAGCACAGCACGTGGAACTGGGGTCCAAATAATAAAAACAGTTGGGCCCCCGGGGGATATAAAGCCCACAGTCTAACTGCAGATGGGGATGGAACTGGTTAATGGATCTTATTAACAGACAAGACCAATGAGTCCCACTGGCAGACATGACTAATGGATCCCATTAACAGACAAGACCAATGGGTGCCACTGGCAGACATGACTAATGGATCCCATTAACAGACAAGACCAATGGGTCCCACTGGCAGACATGACTAATGGATCCCATTAACAGACAAGACCAATGGATCTCTCTGCCAGGCATGACTAATGGATCCCATTAACAGACAAGACCAATGAGTCCCACTGGCAGACATGACTAATGGATCCCATTAAAAGACAAGACCAATGGGTGCCACTGGCAGACATGACTAATGGATCCCATTAACAGACAAGACCAATGGGTCCCACTGGCAGACATGACTAATGGATCCCATTAACAGACAAGACCAATGAGTCCCACTGGCAGACATGACTAATGGATCCCATTAACAGACAAGACCAATGGGTGCCACTGGCAGACATGACTAATGGATCCCATTAACAGACAAGACCAATGGGTGCCACTGGCAGACATGACTAATGGATCCCATTAACAGACAAGACCAATGGGTCCCACTGGCAGACATGACTAATGGATCCTATTAACAGACAAGACCAATGGGAGCCACTGGCAGACATGACTAATGGATCCCATTAACAGACAAGACCAATGGGTGCCACTGGCAGACATGACTAATGGATCCCATTAACAGACATTGCCACTGCAGACATGACTAATGGATCCCATTAACAGACAAGACCAATGGGTCCCACTGGCAGACATGACTAATGGATCCCATTAACAGACAAGACCAATGGGAGCCACTGGCAGACATGACTAATGGATCCCATTAACAGACAAGACCAATGGGTCCCACTGGCAGACATGACTAATGGATCCCATTAACAGACAAGACCAATGGGTGCCACTGGCAGACATGACTAATGGATCCCATTAAAAGACAAGACCAATGAGTCCCACTGGCAGACATGACTAATGGATCCCATTAAAAGACAAGACCAATGGGTGCCACTGGCAGACATGACTAATGGATCCCATTAACAGACAAGACCAATGGGTCCCACTGGCAGACATGACTAATGGATCCCATTAACAGACAAGACCAATGGATCTCTCTGCCAGACATGACTAATGGATCCCATTAACAGACAAGACCAATGGGAGCCACTGGCAGACATGACTAATGGATCCCATTAAAAGACAAGACCAATGGGAGCCACTGGCAGACATGACTAATGGATCCCATTAACAGACAAGACCAATGGATCTCTCTGCCAGACATGACCAATGGATCCCATAACCAATGAGAGTAATATAAATGTACTGACGGTGACGCTGGCATCAAAGCGCAGCCGCTCCGCCGTTACGTGGGACCCGCGTTGCTCCGTATTCTCCCCAAGGACTCGGCGCAGAGCGAAGTTTAACAAGTGGGTGGCGCTGTGTTTCTGCATGCAGGCCAGCCGGTGCGCCTGAAAGGGAAGGGTTAATTAGTGCATATAGCCCCTCCCATACTGATTATATAAGCCCCCCCCACAAACCTCATCCAGGTACAGGGCGACCCGGTCCCCCACGCGCAGAACCTCCGCCGTCGTCACCTCGTGGATCACATACCCCCCGGCCACTTGTACCGACTCCACTGGGAACAGCGCCTCCTGCAGGGGAAACAGCAGAACCAGCACTACTGGGGGTGCCACTAGCAATAACACCCCCCACCCCCCCAGGGCTCAGCGAGGCACCATTGTATCCTGCGCACACCTACCTGCTGCTCCTCCCGCACAAAGTACCCCTGGTCACAGCTCTGCCCCCCCTGCTCCGCATAGAAACAGGTCCGGTCCAGTACGACCCCGCAGCGCTGACCCGCGGCAATCTCACAATGCAGAGAGTGGTCCTTGTACAACGTGAGGACTGTGGCCCTACAGGGCCCAAACACTATGGGGCAATGGGACAGGACAATAAACACCCAATCCTGTGGCACTTACTGTAAGTACTGACCCATTCCCAGCATCTCCCAACCCAAACACTATGGGGCAATGGGACAGGACAATAACCAATCCTGTGGCACTTACTGTAAGTACTGACCCATTCCCGGCATCTCCCAACCCAAACACTATGGGGCAATGGGACAGGACAATAACCAATCCTGTGGCACTTACTGTAAGTACTGACCCATTCCCGGCATCTCCCAACACAAACACTATGGGGGCAATGGGACAGGACAATAACCAATCCTGTGGCACTTACTGTAAGTACTGACCCATTCCCCGCATCTCCCAACCCAAACACTACGGGGCAATGGGACAGGACAATAACCAATCCTGTGGCACTTACTGTAAGTACTGACCCATTCCCGGCATCTCCCAACCCAAACACTATGGGGCAATGGGACAGGACATAACACCCAATCCTGTGGCACTTACTGTAAGTACTGACCCATTCCCAGCATCTCCCAACCCAAACACTATGGGGCAATGGGACAGGACAATAACCAATCCTGTGGCACTTACTGTAAGTACTGACCCATTCCCGGCATCTCCCAACCCAAACACTATGGGCAAATGGGACAGGACAATAACCAATCCTGTGGCACTTACTGTAAGTACTGACCCATTCCCGGCATCTCCCAACCCAAACACTATGGGGCAATGGGACAGGACAATAACCAATCCTGTGGCACTTACTGTAAGTACTGACCCATTCCCGCATCTCCCAACCCAAACACTATGGGGCAATGGGACAGGACAATAACCAATCCTGTGGCACTTACTGTAAGTACTGACCCATTCCCAGCATCTCCCAACCCAAACACTATGGGGCAATGGGACAGGACAATAACCAATCCTGTGGCACTTACTGTAAGTACTGACCCATTCCCAGCATCTCCCAACCCAAACACTATGGGGCAATGGGACAGGACAATAACCAATCCTGTGGCACTTACTGTAAGTACTGACCCATTCCCAGCATCTCCCAACCCAAACACTATGGGGCAATGGGACAGGACAATAACCAATCCTGTGGCACTTACTGTAAGTACTGACCCATTCCCGCATCTCCCAACCCAAACACTATGGGGCAATGGGACAGGACAATAAACACCCAATCCTGTGGCACTTACTGTAAGTACTGACCCATTCCCAGCATCTCCCAACCCAAACACTATGGGGCAATGGGACAGGACAATAACAAATCTGTGGCACTTACTGTAAGTACTGACCCATTCCCAGCATCTCCCAACCCAAACACTACGGGGCAATGGGACAGGACAATAACCATCCTGTGGCACTTACTGTAAGTACTGACCCATTCCCGGCATCTCCCAACCCAAACACTATGGGGCAATGGGACAGGACAATAACCAATCCTGTGGCACTTACTGTAAGTACTGACCCATTCCCGGCATCTCCCAACCCAAACACTATGGGGCAATGGGACAGGACAATAACCAATCCTGTGGCACTTACTGTAAGTACTGACCCATTCCCAGCATCTCCCAACCCAAACACTATGGGGCAATGGGACAGGACAATAACCAATCCTGTGGCACTTACTGTAAGTACTGACCCATTCCCAGCATCTCCCAACCCAAACACTATGGGGCAATGGGACAGGACAATAAACACCCAATCCTGTGGCACTTACTGTAAGTACTGACCCATTCCCGGCATCTCCCAACCCAAACACTATGGGGCAATGGGACAGGACAATAAACACCCAATCCTGTGGCACTTACTGTAAGTACTGACCCATTCCCAGCATCTCCCAACCCAAACACTATGGGGCAATGGGACAGGACAATAACCAATCCTGTGGCACTTACTGTAAGTACTGACCCATTCCCGGCATCTCCCAACCCAAACACTATGGGGCAATGGGACAGGACAATAACCAATCCTGTGGCACTTACTGTAAGTACTGACCCATTCCCGGCATCTCCCACCCAAACACTATGGGGCAATGGGAACAGGAACAATAACCAATCCTGTGGCACTTACTGTAAGTACTGACCCATTCCCGGCATCTCCCAACCCAAACACTATGGGGCAATGGGACAGGACAATAACCAATCCTGTGGCACTTACTGTAAGTACTGACCCATTCCCGGCATCTCCCAACCCAAACACTATGGGGCAATGGGACAGGACAATAAACACCCAATCCTGTGGCACTTACTGTAAGTACTGACCCATTCCCGGCATCTCCCAACCCAAACACTATGGGGCAATGGGACAGGACAATAACCAATCCTGTGGCACTTACTGTAAGTACTGACCCATTCCCGGCATCTCCCAACCCAAACACTATGGGGCAATGGGACAGGACAATAACCAATCCT
Source organism: Xenopus tropicalis (assembly GCF_000004195.4). NCBI lineage: Eukaryota > Metazoa > Chordata > Amphibia > Anura > Pipidae > Xenopus > Xenopus tropicalis. The sequence continues at coordinate 715,694 of NC_030681.2, forward strand.
GTGGCACTTACTGTAAGTACTGACCCATTCCCGGCATCTCCCAACCCAAACACTATGGGGCAATGGGACAGGACAATAACCCAATCCTGTGGCACTTAACTGTAAGTACTTGACCCATTCCCAGCATCTCCCAACCCAAACACTATGGGGCAATGGGACAGGACAATAAACACCCAATCCTGTGGCACTTACTGTAAGTACTGACCCATTCCCGGCATCTCCCAACCCAAACACTATGGGGCAATGGGACAGGACAATAAACCAATCCTGTGGCACTTACTGTAAGTACTTGACCCATTCCCAGCATCTCCCAACCCAAACACTATGGGGGCAATGGGACAGGACAATAACCAATCCTGTGGCACTTACTGTAAGTACTGACCCATTCCCAGCATCTCCCAACCCAAACACTATGGGGCAATGGGACAGGACAATAAACAACCAATCCTGTGGCACTTACTGTAAGTACTGACCCATTCCCAGCATCTCCCAACCCAAACACTATGGGGCAATGGGACAGGACAATAACCAATCCTGTGGCACTTACTGTAAGTACTGACCCATTCCCAGCATCTCCCAACCCAAACACTATGGGGCAATGGGACAGGACAATAAACAACCATCCTGTGGCACTTACTGTAAGTACTGACCCATTCCCGGCATCTCCCAACCCAAACACTATGGGGCAATGGGACAGGACAATAACCAATCCTGTAGCACTTACTGTAAGTACTGACCCATTCCCAGCATCTCCCAACCCAAACACTATGGGGCAATGGGACAGGACAATAAACACCCAATCCTGTGGCACTTACTGTAAGTACTGACCCATTCCCAGCATCTCCCAACCCAAACACTATGGGGCAATGGGACAGGACAATAAACAACCAATCCAAGGGCCCCTGACCCATCCCTATATTATCTATACACTGCCCCTTGCACATACTCTGTGGCCCCGAGGGGCCCGACTCTGATTTACTCACCGTATTTCCCATCAGCCCCCAGAGTGTAGTCGTATTTGGGGGAGTCGTTGGTGCAGGGGACCCCCCGACGCTGCAGCTCTGCCAGGGAATGAACATCAAGCTCCAGCCCTGTTTGTGCTTCATCCGCCTGCTGGTTCTTCATCTTCCTCTGATTGGGCAAGAAATTCCATTAGTGTAACCCTGCGCCCCCCCCGGCCTACTATCCCTCGGCCAATCAGCACCTGTCTAAGGAACCTACATTACACCACTAGGTGCACTTGGCTAATAATCCCAGAGAAAACTTACTTGCAATATGGCACTGCTGCAAAATCTCCTGACAGCAATGAGACAATCCCCCTCCCTCACTGTAATTCCCCCTATTACTTTTATAGATATTGGATTTGAAAGTGCCCATTTATGCCCCCGGGGGGGGGTGTCGGGACGTGTAGCCGCCCTTTGGGACCCAATGTGGGGGGTGTGTCCTGTGGCTCCTCCCCTGTGCGTAAGGATGATGCTTATGGTAGGGGGCGGGGCTGAGGGGCCCACTTCCCCCGCCCCCGTTGCTGTGTGCGCAGTGCAGTGAGATCTGTATTTTGGGCTGAATTTCAATACACGGACCCCATGAGGGTTAGGGGCCCCCCATTCCCCCAGTTACCTCGGCTTCTTCTGCCGCCAAATGGTCCAGTGCAGCCTTATCCAATGAGATCCCTCTCTCCTCCAGCATAAGCCCAATGAGATCGAGGGGAAAGCCCAGATTCCTGTGCAGAGACCAAGCCACGCCCACTAGGGGAAAAAGCACCGCCCATTACCTTTCAATCCCACAATTCCTTTACGCCCCAAAAACCAGACATTGTGCCCTGAAGCTGCCGGGCACTTCGTGAATTAGGGTCGGCCTGTCAATCAAATGCCTTTAGGGAGGGGCAAAGCAAAGGCAGCAACCTATAGGAATGAGCAGAGAGGAGGGCAGTAGGAGGGCCATGAATGTGCCAGGAGACAATGGGTTAACTGGAGGTTGGGCTGTAGGTCACAAGTGCAGTCTGCATCAGAACCGATCCATTATCAGCCCTGAAGTATCAGCTTCTATAGCAGATGTGACCTCACTTCCTACTTGATTTGCCCCACCTCCTAAGCTTAGCTCCTCCCCAGCAGCCCACTGAGCATGGGCAGTGCCACTGACACACACAAGATGGACTTAACAAGATCCAAGATGGGGGCAACAATGAAGGTAATTTTTTTGTTAGAGGGGGGCGGCACCTCTGGGCTGGTACCATCAGTACATTTCTAGCCCAGAGTATTTTTAAGGCTTTACTTCTCCTTTAATAAAATTCTAGTAGTAATAACTTCTATGTTTAATTCCTAGGCTACCGCCATTACTCTCTGACTCCCAGCAGCCCTCTGTTTGCCCCTCATGGGGGGAGAATTTCCCTCTCTCTCCCATGATTCCCAGCTGAGCCCACTTGCCCCACCCTACTTGGGAGTCTCATTGAGACGGACACTCGCCTGGGAAGGTCTGAGGCTCCTCCTCTTGCTGAAGCGTTCGCTCTATGATGCGGCGCCCCCGCTGGAGGGAGGCCAGAAATGCCTCTTCATTCTCATTAAGGATGTTCATTATCTGCAAGAGAGAAAGGAAGGGGTTACTGTGAGGGTCCTGCACCTTAGGGGTGGGACATGCCCCCCAATACCCCCCCCCATACCTGGGATTTCTCTCGCTCCAGCTCCGGGAACGCCTCCCCCTGCCAGGGAAACACAGAGTTACTGGGAACCCAGGGAAAGATACAGTGTAACCACAATGGGCCGACCTGCCCCTCCCAGACACACCCTTACCAGAACATCAACCACCGAGGGCACCAGCGAGGAGAGGAAGTGGGGAGGGGCCCGCAGAATCTCCGAGGAGAACCGAACCGCTCTGCGCAGGATCCGGCGCAACACGAGTCTGCGGAACCAGAACAAACAGTCACTTTCTCTGCCCCCCGAGTGTCTCGCTACAGACTTAGGGTTCCTTGTGGGGGTCTGGCAGGATATAACGATGGGGCTTCCCCTATAGCCCCGCCCACAGGCAGCCCCCCAGTCATGTGACTCACTCTGTGCCAGACATGCCCGGGTACACGCCATCGGCAATGCACACACACAGGGTCCGGATGTGATCGGCCACGACGCGATACGCCATATCCGTGTGTCCCGCGTCTTCCTTTCCCAGCAGCCCCCGGTATCGGGGGGCCCCAGACCCCTGGGAAACAAACCAAAACACAATGTTGGTACAAAGGAGAATCGGTATCCGTCATGCCCCCCCGTATGCCAATTCCAGCTCTGTCAGGGTGGCACAAAGGTGGCTAAGCGGCCAATACCATGCCACCGTGAGATTACCCATGGGGGCGGGACCTGGAACCTGCATACTACATACACATAAACATGGCCGCCAACCTTCATAATGGCCTCCAGGATGGGAGAGAACAGGTCGGTGTCGTAGTTGGAGCGTTTCCCCTGCAGGACGCTAACGAGGCGCTCCAGTCCCATTCCCGTGTCCACGTGCCGCTGGGGGAGGAGCCTCAGACTCCCGTCTGTCTCCCTGGGCAGGACACACAATACACAGGTAATGAACCCCGAGTGTACATGGCACCCAAATGCCCCCCTATGTGCCCCAGACTCCCGTCTGTCTCCCTGGGCAGGACACACAATACACAGGTAATGAACCCCGAGTGTACATGGCACCCAAATGCCCCCCTATGTGCCCCAGACTCCCGTCTGTCTCCCTGGGCAGGGCACACAATACACAGGTAATGAACCCCGAGTGTACATGGCACCCAAATGCCCCCTATGTGCCCCAGACTCCCGTCTGTCTCCCTGGGCAGGACACACAATACACAGGTAATGAACCCCGAGTGTACATGGCACCCAAATGCCCCCCTATGTGCCCCAGACTCCCGTCTGTCTCCCTGGGCAGGGCACACAATACACAGGTAATGAACCCCGAGTGTACATGGCACCCAAATGCCCCCCTATGTGCCCCAGACTCCCGTCTGTCTCCCTGGGCAGGACACACAATACACAGGTAATGAACCCCGAGTGTACATGGCACCCAAATGCCCCCCTATGTGCCCCAGACTCCCGTATCTGACCCATCACACATAGCGACTGTACTTGCCCTTTATTCACAGCCCCCGGTGTAACCATTTTCCAGCTCACAGCCGGCAGATGATGTAGGGGGGTCCCTTCCTTTATTTGCCCCCCCCCCCCCCCCCCCGCTGCACCCACCTGTTATACTGCATGAATACCAAGTTCCAGATTTCGACCACATCGGGGCAGTCCCGGTTGACCAATGAGGCTGCGTCCCGCCCTCCCAGGTGGTCATAGTGAATCTCGGTGCAGGGGCCACAGGGGCCGGTCTCCCCCATCTCCCAGAAGTTCTCTCTCAGGCCGAATGGCAGGATACGAGCTGGGGGGACGCTGGGGACAGAGAGGTTCAGATCAAACCCCCTCTATGGCCGAGCAGACTAATGTTTATTACCCCTCTGCCCCCGTACTTACCCCAAACTCAACCAGATCTCCTGGGTCTCTCGGTCTGGGCTCAAACCCAGTGCGGGGTCTCCCCCAAAATACGTGACGTAGAGTCGATGTGCGGGAATCCCGTAACCCCGAGTCAGGAGCTCCCAGGCCATGGAACAAGCTTCTTCCTGCTCAGAACCGTGACGGGTCAGAACCTTCCTACAAGCTGCTTCTAATGATAAGTGCAATCCCATGATCCCCTGGGGGCCCAGCCCACTGCCCTCAGAACCCCTCATTATTTAGAGCTAAGGGGGGGGGAACCAACTGTTGGGCTTAGGGCCTGAAACACACAAGTCTAAGGCTGACCCAGTGGATCCCACTATGAAGCACCTACAGCCGGTACCTTAAAGTAATCCCCGAAGGACCAGTTCCCGAGCATCTCGAAGAAGGTGTGATGGTAAACGTCTCGGCCCACGTCCTCCAGGTCGTTGTGCTTCCCCCCCGCGCGCACACACTTCTGGCTGTTGGCCACCCTGCGGTACTGGGCCATGTCGCTGCGGGGGTCCACTGTGCCCAGGAACATTGGCTTGAACTGGAGGGGAGATCCGGATTAATGACTCTCAGCCCCCCAAAACCTATTTATGTCATTCACTTGCCCTATAAAGGGTAAATACATACTGACCCCCTACCTGCTGTCACTGCCTAGAGCTGCGCAGTCTGTTATTCTCAAAACCCCCACACCCTTCCCAGCTAAGTGCCCCCCCATTTAGTGTATATCTCACATTTATATTACCCCTACCCAAGTGCATAACCTTGATTTTATCAACATTGATCCTCATTGGCAAGTTTGCTGCCCACTAGTCCCGCCCCTTCCTGCTTCATTCCCTGCTCTCATCAACCAACTGACCCCCCTCTGATACTAAGGGTCCCGCCCCTTCCTGCTTCATTCCCTGCTCTCATCAACCAACTGACCCCCCCCATCTGATACTAAGGGCCCGCCCCTTCCTGCTTCATTCCCTGCTCTCATCTACCAACTGACCCCCCCATCTGATACTAAGGGCCCGCCCCTTCCTGCTTCATTCCCTGCTCTCATCAACCAACTGACCCCCCCCATCTGATACAAAGGGTCCCGCCCCTTCCTGCTTCATTCCCTGCTCTCATCTACCAACTGACCCCCCCATCTGATACTAAGGGCCCGCCCCTTCCTGCTTCATTCCCTGCTCTCATCAACCAACTGACCCCCCCATCTGATACTAAGGGTCCCGCCCCTTCCTGCTTCATTCCCTGCTGTCATTAACCAACTGACCCCCCCATCTGATACTAAGGGCCCGCCCCTTCATTCCCTGCTCTCATCAACCAACTGACCCCCCCATCTGATACTAAGGGCCCCGCCCCTTCATTCCCTGCTCTCATTAACCAACTGACCCCCCCATCTGATACTAAGGGCCCGCCCCTTCCTGCTTCATTCCCTGCTGTCATCAACCAACTGACCCCCCCCCATCTGATACTAAGGGTCCCTCCCCTTCCTGCTTCATTCCCTGCTGTCATCAACCAACTGACCCCCCCCCCATCTGATACTAAGGGCCCGCCCCTTCCTGCTTCATTCCCTGCTGTCATCAACCAACTGACCCCCCCCATCTGATACTAAGGGCCCACCCCTTCCTGCTTCATTCCCTGCTCTCATCAACCAACTGACCCCCCTCTGATACTAAGGGCCCGCCCCTTCCTGCTTCATTCCCTGCTCTCATCAACCAACTGACCCCCCCATCTGATACTAAGGGTCCCGCCCCTTCCTGCTTCATTCCCTGCTGTCATCAACCAACTGACCCCCCCATCTGATACTAAGGGCCCGCCCCTTCCTGCTTCAATTCCAATTGGATACACCAATTATAGTTTTCTTTAGTCCTACTGAAATGTCTACCCAATGGCACGGCTTTTGTTTTTTGCTTTTGTTGGTTCTTCATTCACTTCACATTACAGCTAAATGCCATATACATAACAAACTCCTCCTTATCGGCAAGCATGGGTGGCAGGCAGGCAGCAGCTGGGTGAAGGGAGGGGCTTGTTTATGCAGAGGTCACTTTCTCTGTTGGGGCAGGTGGGGAGGGAACATTGCTCTGTAATCAGTAAAAGGGGGTTATTCTATGGAGGGAACAGGTGGAGTCATTATAACACAAATGGGGTGAGTGAGGTGACTTTGGGGTTCAACTAAAGGGGCAAGGGCCCCGCCCCCCAGCACTGCGCTTGCGCGGTAGGAGCACATGAGCGCTCACCTGGTTCATCCCGGCATTGACGAAGAGCAGGCTGGGATCCCCCCGGGGCCGCACCGAGGAGGACGGGACGTGCCGGTGCCCATGTTTCTCCTGGAAATAGCGGAGGAAGGCGCGGCGAATGGCGGCCGAGTTTGGGGCAGAGGAAGAGCAGAGACCGCGGCGTCTGAGGGCAGAGACACTGACTGCCCGGCCCCCAAACAGCTTCAAGGGCGCCGCCATCTTACGGCTGGCAAACTCCTCTGCCCGCCAATTCCCCACGCTGACGCACCTAGCGTGACGCCTGATGGGCGGGGCCAATGTGGAGCGCTTGCGTCTGATTGGCTGTACTACGGGCAGACATTAGGGGGGGCGGGGAGAAGCCCAAGGATCCCTCCCCTGTCAGTCATTGGTCCCTTATTGATCATTCACTCCCCCAGCCGGTACCGACCCATTCACTCAGCTGCCCATAGTGTTCCCCCCAGCCGGTACCGACCCATTCACTCAGCTGCCCATAGTGTTCCCCCCAGCCGGTACCGACCCATTCACTCAGCTGCCCGTAGTGTTCCCCCCCCCCCAGCCGGTACCGACCCATTCACTCAACTGCCCATAGTGTTCCCCCTCCCCCAGCCGGTACCGACCCATTCACTCAGCTGCCCATAGTGTTCCCCCAGCCGGTACCGACCCATTCACTCAGCTGCCCATAGTGTTCCCCCCTCCCCCAGCCGGTACCGACCCATTCACTCAGCTGCCCGTAGTGTTCCCCCCAGCCGGTACCGACCCATTCACTCAGCTGCCCGTAGTGTTCCCCCCAGCCGGTACCGACCCATTCACTCAGCTGCCCATAGTGTTCCCCCCAGCCGGTACCCGACCCATTCACTCAGCTGCCCTAGTGTTCCCCCCCCCAGCCGGTACCGACCCATTCACTCAGCTGCCCGTAGTTTCCCCCCAGCCGGTACCGACCCATTCACTCAGCTGCCCATAGTGTTCCCCCCAGCCGGTACCGACCCATTCACTCAGCTGCCCATAGTGTTCCCCCCAGCCGGTACCGACCCATTCACTCAGCTGCCCGTAGTGTCCCCCAGCCGGTACCGACCCATTCACTCAGCTGCCCATAGTGTTCCCCCTCCCCCAGCCGGTACCGACCCATTCACTCAGCTGCCCATAGTGTTCCCCCAGCCGGTACCGACCCATTCACTCAGCTGCCCATAGTGTTCCCCCAGCCGGTACCGACCATTCACTCAGCTGCCCATAGTGTTCCCCCCAGCCGGTACCGACCCATTCACTCAGCTGCCCATAGTGTTCCCCCCAGCCGGTACCGACCCATTCACTCAGCTGCCCATAGTGTTCCCCCCCCCCAGCCGGTACCGACCCATTCACTCAGCTGCCCATAGTGTTCCCCCTCCCCCAGCCGGTACCGACCCATTCACTCAGCTGCCCATAGTGTTCCCCCTCCCCCAGCCGGTACCGACCCATTCACTCAGCTGCCCATAGTGTTCCCCCTCCCCCAGCCGGTACCGACCCATTCACTCAGCTGCCCGTAGTGTTCCCCCTCCCCCCCAGCCGGTACCGACCCATTCACTCAGCTGCCCGTAGTGTTCCCCTCCCCCAGCCGGTACCGACCCATTCACTCAGTGCCCATAGTGTTCCCCTCCCCAGCCGGTACCGACCCATTCACTCAGCTGCCCTAGTGTTCCCCGCCACCCCCCAGCGGTACCGACCCATTCACTCAGCTGCCCATAGTGTTCCCCTCCCCAGCCGGTACGACCATTCACTCAGCTGCCCATAGTGTTCCCGCCCCCCAGCAGCGGTACCGACCCATTCACTCAAGCTGCCCATAGTGTTTCCCCCCAGCCTGCGTACCGACCCATTCACTCAGCTGCCCATAGTGTTCCCCCCAGCCAGCGTACCGACCCATTCACTCAGCTGCCCATAGTGTTCCCCCTCCCCCCAGCCGGTACGAACCATCACTCAGCTGCCCTAGTGTCCCCCTCCCCCAGCCGGTACCGACCCATTCACTCAGCTGCCCATAGTGTTCCCCCCAGCCGGTACCGACCCATTCACTCAGCTGCCCATAGTGTTCCCCCTCCCCCAGCCGGTACCGACCCATTCACTCAGCTGCCCTAGTGTGTCCCCCCCGCCCGGACCGACCCATTCACTCAGCTGCCCATATGTGTTCCCCCCTCCCCCAGCCCGCGGTACACGACCCATTCACTCAGCTGCCCATAGTGTTCCTCCCCCAGCCGGTACCGACCCATTCACTCAGCTGCCCATAGTGTTCCCCCCAGCCGGTACCGACCCATTCACTCAGCTGCCCATAGTGTTCCCCCCAGCCCAGGTACCGACCCATTCACTCAGCTGCCCATAGTGTTCCCCAGTCCGCCAGCGGTACCGACCCATTCACTCAGCTGCCCATAGTGTTCCCCCCTCCCCCCAGCCGCGCTGGTACCGACCCATTCACTCAGCTGCCCATAGTGTTCCCCAGCCGGTACCGACCCATTCACTCAGCTGCCCATAGTGTTCCCCCAGCCGGTACCGACCATTCACTCAGCTGCCCGTAGTGTTCCCCCCAGCCGGTACCGACCCATTCACTCAGCTGCCCATAGTGTTACCGACCCATTCCTCAGCTGCCCATAGTGTTCCCCCTCCCCCAGTCCCCTGGCCGGTACCGACCCATTCACTCAGCTGCCCATAGTGTTTCCCCCTCCCCCAGCCAGGTACCGACCCATTCACTCAGCTGCCCATAGTGTTCCCCCCTCCCCCAGCCGGTACCGACCCATTCACTCAGCTGCCCGTAGTGTTCCCCCCTCCCCCAGTCTCCTGGCCGGTACCGACCCATTCACTCAGCTGCCCATAGTGTTCCCCCTCCCCCAGTCCCCTGGCCAGAGCAGTTGAGTGATTGGATCGGTACCGGTGCTGCTGCCCAGTCTCAGGGTTGAAAAGACAAAGGGGCAATTATGAATAATATCCGGTGCTGGTTTCCCTTTGGGCTAAACATTAACCCTATCTGTACCAATGGCCCCTTTATTGGAGCTCCCTATAGATCCTCTCAGGTCCCTGTCTGGGTTTCACATGAGGGGTGGGCGTGTCCTAACGGTCCCTGCCAGAAGCACAGTAGGAGGGGCACAGCCAATCACACCCAATGAAGCCGCTATGGGGCTTTTTTATTTCAACCAAAACTTGCCCCCAAGTCAGGAATTCAAAAATAACTGCCTGGTTTGGGGGCACTGAGAGCAACATCCAAGGGGTTGGGGGGCAGTATGGCCAGGGAGGGGGGGGGCCAGGGTGGGGGGGTCCCAGTATGGCCAGGGTGGGGGGGTCCCAGTATGGCCAGGGTGGGGGGGGTCCCAGTATGGTCAGGGAGGGGGGGTCCCAGTATGGCCAGGGAGGGGGGGTCCCAGTATGGCCAGGGAGGGGGGTCCCAGTATGGCCAGGGAGGGGGGTCCCAGTATGGCCAGGGAGGGGGGTCCCAGTATGCCAGGGAGGGGGGGTCCCAGTATGCCAGGGAGGGGGGTCCCAGTATGGTCAGGGAGGGGGGTCCCAGTATGGCCAGGGAGGGGGGGCCCCAGTATGCCAGGGAGGGGGGGTCCCAGTATGCCAGGGAGGGGGGGGCCCAGTATGGCCAGGGAGGGGGGGTCCCAGTATGCCAGGGAGGGGGGCCCAATAAGGACTGGTGGGGCTGCTGGTGCTACACGCTTGTTAGTGCAGGAGGTGCCACTGGGCCGGGGGGCAAGGGGGGGGCACGGGGTACAAACTGCACAAGGCACTGGGGCATCAGTTTCCCCCGTAGGGAGGTTTATTTGGTGATTTTTTAACTCATTACCAGACATTGTGCCAATCTACCCCCTGGCACCATGGGGCCCCCCAGTGAGGAGGGTCACTGAATGCCACGTTTCCCCCCACAGGGTCATATTCGGGCTCTTTGCCCTGGTTCCTATGGGGCAGTTACATCCCCGCAGTCTCTGATTGGTCGGTCTGTGCAGTGATGCCCAGAGAGGGGTCGGTGGGTGTTTCTGCCCCAGAGATGGTCGTGTGCCCATTGGTGCCGCTCTCTGGGCTCCGGTACCTGCAGAACAGAACACCATTCACTGTCACTTATATTGGACCTCTCCTCCCAGAATGCTCCTGGGGCCAAAGGGAACCTGCTTGGGGCACGGGGGGCAAGATAAGTGCTATAAATACCCTTATAGCCCCATAGGGGGACTTACCCTCTTTTATTCACTCACTGCTTTCATCTCTGTAAGTAGCTGATCTATTGCCCCTCGCAGGGGTAAGTTCCTCATATCTGCCTTCACTGCCATAGGGGCAAATCTCTGGGGTCTCTGACTGGGCAGTAATATCACTACAATATGCCAGGCAGTGCCCCTCTCTGCTAGTGCCCCATGTACCTGCCCCAGCACCTACCTGCCCTGCTCTGCTAGTGCCCCATGTACCTACCCCAGCACCTACCTGCCCCTCTCTGCTAGTGCCCCATGTACCTGCCCCAGCACCTACCTGCCCCTCTCTGCTAGTGCCCCATGTACCTGCCCCAGCACCTACCTGCCCCGCTCTGCTAGTGCCCCATGTACCTACCCCAGCACCTACCTGCCCCTCTCTGCTAGTGCCCCATGTACCTACCCCAGCACCTACCTACCCCTCTCTGCTAGTGCCCCATGTACCTGCCCCAGCACCTACCTGCCCTGCTCTGCTAGTGCCCCATGTACCTACCCCAGCACCTACCTGCCCCTCTCTGCTAGTGCCCCATGTACCTGCCCCAGCACCTACCTGCCCCGCTCTGCTAGTGCCCCATGTACCTACCCCAGCACCTACCTGCCCCTCTCTGCTAGTGCCCCATGTACCTACCCCAGCACCTACCTGCCCCTCTCTGCTAGTGCCCCATGTACCTGCCCCTCTCTGCTAGTGCCCCATGTACCTGCCCCACTCTGCTAGTGCCCCATGTACCTGCCCCAGCGCCTACCTGCCCCACTCTGCTAGTGCCCCATGTACCTGCCCCAGCGCCTACCTGCCCCTCTCTGCTAGTGCCCCATGTACCTACCCCAGCGCCTACCTGCCCCTCTCTGCTAGTGCCCCATGTACCTGCCCCATCACCTACCTGCCCCTCTCTGCTAGTGCCCCATGTACCTGCCCTAGCGCCTACCTGCCCCTCTCTGCTAGTGCCCCATGTACCTACCCCAGCACCTACCTGCCCCTCTCTGCTAGTGCCCCATGTACCTGCCCCAGCACCTACCTGCCCCTCTCTGCTAGTGCCCCATGTACCTGCCCCAGCACCTACCTGCCCCACTCTGCTAGTGCCCCATGTACCTGCCCCAGCGCCTACCTGCCCCTCTCTGCTAGTGCCCCATGTACCTGCCCCAACGCCTACCTGCCCCGCTCTGCTAGTGCCCCATGTACCTGCCCCAGCACCTACCTGCCCCTCTCTGCTAGTGCCCCATGTACCTGCCCCAGCACCTACCTGCCCCTCTCTGCTAGTGCCCCATGTACCTACCCCAGCACCTACCTGCCCCTCTCTGCTAGTGCCCCATGTACCTACCCCAGCACCTACCTGCCCCTCTCTGCTAGTGCCCCATGTACCTGCCCCAGCACCTACCTGCCCCACTCTGCTAGTGCCCCATGTACCTGCCCCAGCACCTACCTGCCCCGCTCTGCTAGTGCCCCATGTACCTGCCCCAGCGCCTACCTGCCCCGCTCTGCTAGTGCCCCATGTACCTGCCCCAGCGCCTACCTGCCCCGCTCTGCTAGTGCCCCATGTACCTGCCCCAGCGCCTACCTGCCCCGCTCTGCTAGTGCCCCATGTACCTGCCCCAGCGCCTACCTGCCCCACTCTGCTAGTGCCCCATGTACCTGCCCCAGCGCCTACCTGCCCCACTCTGCTAGTGCCCCATGTACCTGCCCCAGCGCCTACCTGCCCCGCTCTGCTAGTGCCCCATGTACCTGCCCCAGCGCCTACCTGCCCCACTCTGCTAGTGCCCCATGTACCTGCCCCAGCACCTACCTGCCCCGCTCTGCTAGTGCCCCATGTACCTACCCCAGCACCTACCTGCCCCTCTCTGCTAGTGCCCCATGTACCTGCCCCAGCACCTACCTGCCCCACTCTGCTAGTGCCCCATGTACCTGCCCCAGCGCCTACCTGCCCCACTCTGCTAGTGCCCCATGTACCTGCCCCCCAGCGCCTACCTGCCCCGCTCTGCTAGTGCCCCATGTACCTGCCCCAGCACCTACCTGCCCCGCTCTGCTAGTGCCCCATGTACCTGCCCCAGCGCCTACCTGCCCCACTCTGCTAGTGCCCCATGTACCTGCCCCAGCGCCTACCTGCCCCACTCTGCTAGTGCCCCATGTACCTGCCCCAGCGCCTACCTGCCCCGCTCTGCTAGTGCCCCATGTACCTGCCCCAGCACCTACCTGCCCCGCTCTGCTAGTGCCCCATGTACCTGCCCCAGCACCTACCTGCCCCGCTCTGCTAGTGCCCCATGTACCTGCCCCAGCACCTACCTGCCCCTCTCTGCTAGTGCCCCATGTACCTGCCCCAGCGCCTACCTGCCCCGCTCTGCTAGTGCCCCATGTACCTGCCCCAGCGCCTACCTGCCCCGCTCTGCTAGTGCCCCATGTACCTGCCCCAGCACCTACCTGCCCCACTCTGCTAGTGCCCCATGTACCTGCCCCAGCGCCTACCTGCCCCTCTCTGCTAGTGCCCCATGTACCTGCCCCGCTCTGCTAGTGCCCCATGTACCTGCCCCAGCACCTACCTGCCCCTCTCTGCTAGTGCCCCATGTACCTGCCCCAGCACCTACCTGCCCCACTCTGCTAGTGCCCCATGTACCTGCCCCAGCGCCTACCTGCCCCACTCTGCTAGTGCCCCATGTACCTGCCCCAGCGCCTACCTGCCCCGCTCTGCTAGTGCCCCATGTACCTGCCCCAGCACCTACCTGCCCTGCTCTGCTAGTGCCCCATGTACCTGCCCAGCACCTACCTGCCCCGCTCTGCTAGTGCCCCATGTACCTGCCCCAGCACCTACCTGCCCCGCTCTGCTAGTGCCCCATGTACCTGCCCCAGCACCTACCTGCCCCGCTCTGCTAGTGGCCCCATGTACCTGCCCCAGCACCTACCTGCCCCTCTCTGCTAGTGCCCCATGTACCTGCCCCAGCGCCTACCTGCCCCGCTCTGCTAGTGCCCCATGTACCTGCCCCAACGCCTACCTGCCCCGCTCTGCTAGTGCCCCATGTACCTGCCCCAGCACCTACCTGCCCCACTCTGCTAGTGCCCCATGTACCTGCCCCGCTCTGCTAGTGCCCCATGTACCTGCCCCAGCGCCTACCTGCCCCTCTCTGCTAGTGCCCCATGTACCTGCCCCAGCGCCTACCTGCCCCTCTCTGCTAGTGCCCCATGTACCTGCCCCAGCGCCTACCTGCCCCTCTCTGCTAGTGCCCCATGTACCTGCCCCAGCGCCTACCTGCCCCGCTCTGCTAGTGCCCCATGTACCTACCCCAGCACCTACCTGCCCCTCTCTGCTAGTGCCCCATGTACCTGCCCCAGCGCCTACCTGCCCCGCTCTGCTAGTGCCCCATGTACCTACCCCAGCACCTACCTGCCCCACTCTGCTAGTGCCCCATGTACCTGCCCCAGCGCCTACCTGCCCCTCTCTGCTAGTGCCCCATGTACCTGCCCCAGCGCCTACCTGCCCCGCTCTGCTAGTGCCCCATGTACCTACCCCAGCACCTACCTGCCCCGCTCTGCTAGTGCCCCATGTACCTGCCCCAGCGCCTACCTGCCCCACTCTGCTAGTGCCCCATGTACCTGCCCCGCTCAATGTCCTGGATGGTTTGGGGCAGTTGGCCGTGGGAGGTCTCACTGAGGAAGAAAGCGCAGACCCCGGAAGTGATGGAGACGCCGCTGAATATGAGTGGGGGCAGGAACAACCAATCATCTTCCAGCAGGGCGACGAGAGGAGCCACAGAACTGCCCAAGCGGGTCAGGAAGGAGCAGAACCCGAGCCCGGTCTGTCTGGGGAAAAAAGCATCTAGAGTGACCCCGGTGCTGATCCAGTTACTGTGGCAACCAGTGGTACCGAACCATCTGCAGCCCGGGGGCATTTCCCAGAATCCCCTGCCAACTGGTTGGCACCTTATCTGCCCCCCTCCCCACAGCCCCCCCAGCTTCCTGGCACATTGCACCTCCCATTGGCTTGTGCCCCAGGTCCTGCCGGGGTGCCCCATACCTCAGTACAGTGGGGTACAGTTCCGCCGTGTACAGGAACGCCGTGGTGAAGGCGCCTTCTGAGAAGCACTTTCCCAAGATGGCCACCGCCGTACCCATGTGATCCACACCTGGGGGGAGGAGCCAGGGATCAGAATTATTTACCCCCAGGTCTATTTACTGACTGATATGAGCGGCTCCTACATGAACTTTCCAGCAGGGGAATGACTGGTTATTATAGAGTCACATCGGCTGTTTGTATTGGGATCTATTTACTGACTGATATGAGCGGCTCCTACATGAACTTTCCAGCAGGGGAATGACTGGTTATTATAGAGTCACATCAGCTGTTTGTATTGGGATCTATTTACTGACTGATATGAGCGACTCCTACATGAACTTTCCAGCAGGGGAATGACTGGTTATTATAGAGTCACATCAGCTGTTTGTATTGGGATCTATTTACTGAATGATATGAGCGGCTCCTACATGAACTTTCCAGCAGGGGAATGACTGGTTATTATAGAGTCACATCAGCTGTTTGTATTGGGATCTATTTACTGACTGATATGAGCGGCTCCTACATGAACTTTCCAGCAGGGGAATGACTGGTTATTATAGAGTCACATCAGCTGTTTGTATTGGGATCTATTTACTGAATGATATGAGCGGCTCCTACATGAACTTTCCAGCAGGGGAATGACTGGTTATTATAGAGTCACATCAGCTGTTTGTATTGGGATCTATTTACTGACTGATATGAGCGGCTCCTACATGAACTTTCCAGCAGGGGAATGACTGGTTATTATAGAGTCACATCGGCTGTTTGTATTGGGATCTATTTACTGACTGATATGAGCGGCTCCTACATGAACTTTCCAGCAGGGGAATGACTGGTTATTATAGAGTCACATCAGCTGTTTGTATTGGGATCTATTTACTGACTGATATGAGCGGCTCCTACATGAACTTTCCAGCAGGGGAATGACTGGTTATTATAGAGTCACATCAGCTGTTTGTATTGGGATCTATTTACTGACTGATATGAGCGGCTCCTACATGAACTTTCCAGCAGGGGAATGACTGGTTATTATAGAGTCACATCAGCTGTTTGTATTGGGATCTATTTACTGACTGATATGAGCGGCTCCTACATGAACTTTCCAGCAGGGGAATGACTGGTTATTATAGAGTCACATCAGCTGTTTGTATTGGGATTTATTTACTGACTGATATGAGCGGCTCCTACATGAACTTTCCAGCAGGGGAATGACTGGTTATTATAGAGTCACATCAGCTGTTTGTATTGGGATCTATTTACTGACTGATATGAGCGGCTCCTACATGAACTTTCCAGCAGGGGAATGACTGGTTATTATAGAGTCACATCAGCTGTTTGTATTGGGATCTATTTACTGACTGATATGAGCGGCTCCTACATGAACTTTCCAGCAGGGGAATGACTGGTTATTATAGAGTCACATCAGCTGTTTGTATTGGGATCTATTTACTGACTGATATGAGCGGCTCCTACATGAACTTTCCAGCAGGGGAATGACTGGTTATTATATAGTCACATCAGCTGTTTGTATTGGGATCTATTTACTGACTGATATGAGCGGCTCCTACATGAACTTTCCAGCAGGGGAATGACTGGTTATTATAGAGTCACATCAGCTGTTTGTATTGGGATCTATTTACTGAATGATATGAGCGGCTCCTACATGAACTTTCCAGCAGGGGAATGACTGGTTATTATAGAGTCACATCGGCTGTTTGTATTGGGATCTATTTACTGACTGATATGAGCGGCTCCTACATGAACTTTCCAGCAGGGGAATGACTGGTTATTATAGAGTCACATCGGCTGTTTGTATTGGGATCTATTTACTGACTGATATGAGCGGCTCCTACATGAACTTTCCAGCAGGGGAAATGACTGCTTATTATGGAGTCACATCAGCTGTTTGTATTGGGATCTATTTACTGACTGATATGAGCGGCTCCTACATGAACTTTCCAGCAGGGGAATGACTGGTTATTATAGAGTCACACAGCTGTTTGTATTGGGATCTATTTACTGACTGATATGAGCGGCTCCTACATGAACTTTCCAGCAGGGGAAATGACTGCTTATTATGGAGTCACATCAGCTGTTTGTATTAGGATCTATTTACTGACTGATATCAGCGGCTCCTACATGAACTTTCCAGCAGGGGAATGACTGGTTATTATAGAGTCACATCAGCTGTTTGTATTGGGATCTATTTACTGACTGATATGAGCGGCTCCTACATGAACTTTCCAGCAGGGGAATGACTGGTTATTATAGAGTCACATCGGCTGTTTGTATTGGGATCTATTTACTGACTGATATGAGCGGCTCCTACATGAACTTTCCAGCAGGGGAATGACTGGTTATTATAGAGTCACATCAGCTGTTTGTATTTGGATCTATTTACTGACTGATATGAGCGGCTCCTACATGAACTTTCCAGCAGGGGAATGACTGGTTATTATAGAGTCACATCAGCTGTTTGTATTTGGATCTATTTACTGACTGATATGAGCGGCTCCTACATGAACTTTCCAGCAGGGGAATGACTGGTTATTATAGAGTCACATCAGCTGTTTGTATTGGGATCTATTTACTGACTGATATGAGCGGCTCCTACATGAACTTTCCAGCAGGGGAATGACTGGTTATTATAGAGTCACATCAGCTGTTTGTATTTGGATCTATTTACTGACTGATATGAGCGGCTCCTACATGAACTTTCCAGCAGGGGAATGACTGGTTATTATAGAGTCACATCAGCTGTTTGTATTGGGATCTATTTACTGAATGATATGAGCGGCTCCTACATGAACTTTCCAGCAGGGGAATGACTGGTTATTATAGAGTCACATCAGCTGTTTGTATTGGGATCTATTTACTGACTGATATGAGCGGCTCCTACATGAACTTTCCAGCAGGGGAATGACTGGTTATTATAGAGTCACATCAGCTGTTTGTATTGGGATCTATTTACTGACTGATATGAGCGGCTCCTACATGAACTTTCCAGCAGGGGAATGACTGGTTATTATAGAGTCACATCAGCTGTTTGTATTGGGATCTACTTACTGACTGATATGAGCGGCTCCTACATGAACTTTCCAGCAGGGGAATGACTGGTTATTATAGAGTCACATCAGCTGTTTGTATTGGGATCTATTTACTGACTGATATGAGCGGCTCCTACATGAACTTTCCAGCAGGGGAATGACTGGTTATTATAGAGTCACAGCAGCTGTTTGTATTGGGATCTATTTACTGACTGATATGAGCGGCTCCTACATGAACTTTCCAGCAGGGGAATGACTGGTTATTATAGAGTCACATCAGCTGTTTGTATTGGGATCTATTTACTGACTGATATGAGCGGCTCCTACATGAACTTTCCAGCAGGGGAATGAGTGGTTTGATAGAGGGGGAGCCCTAAGTGCCAAGGAAGGATAAGAACAATCAGTTCAGCCACCAGAGGAAACTTTATTGCCCCTTATTGACCGGTGGGGTAGGTAATCAGGGTGGGGGGCTACTCCCATAAGAGTTGGTTCGTTGCTGCCAGTTCTGCTAGTCTATAATATACCTGAGTTTCTGGTGGGTATGAGGCTGCCGATGGCTATAAAAGCCCCAGTGAGCAGCAGTGACCCCCCCCCTGGCACATTTTGCGTCCAATCCGGTCCAGTAGAAGGTAAACCCCAACCTTTGCAGGAATTTCAACAGCCCCAAAAATGAAATGGGTGAGGAAGGGGTTAAGATTGAAGCCAGTGACCTTGAAGCTGATCCCATAGTAACCGAAGGCCACGCCGAACCTGTGGGAGATGCCATAGGGGCTCATATTAGGGGGGGCAGGAGCCATATCCCTGAATTCCCTTTGTACCTTCAGGCCCAGTGCCCTGTAGTTCTGCTGAGCCCAAATAACTACAGAGGTCTGACTATGGCAGAACCAGGGCCCGGGAAGCATTGCCTTATGGGCTCTATCCCCGGCCTCGCTCTGTCTCTTGCCCTATGGGCTCTATCCCCGGCCTCGCTCTGTCTCTTGCCCTATGGGCTCTATCCCCGGCCTCGCTCTGTCTCTTGCCCTATGGGCTCTATCCCCGGCCTCGCTCTGTCTCTTGCCCTATGGGCTCTATCCCCGGCCTCGCTCTGTCTCTTGCCCTATGGGCTCTATCCCCGGCCTCGCTCTGTCTCTTGCCCTATGGGCTCTATCCCCGGCCTCGCTCTGTCTCTTGCCCTATGGGCTCTATCCCCGGCCTCGCTCTGTCTCTTGCCCTATGGGCTCTATCCCCGGCCTCGCTCTGTCTCTTGCCCTATGGGCTCTATCCCCGGCCTCGCTCTGTCTCTTGCCCTATGGGCTCTATCCCCGGCCTCGCTCTGTCTCTTGCCCTATGGGCTCTATGCCGGCCTCGCTCTGTCTCTTGCCCTATGGGCTCATCCCCGGCCTCGCTCTGTCCTCTTGCCCTATGGGCTCTATCCCCGGCCTCGCTCGTCGTTGCCCTATGGCTTATGCGGCGCCTTGCGGCTCTATGCTCTCTGCCTTATGGGCTCTCTATCCCGGCCTTGCGCCTCGCTCTGTCTCTTGCCCTATGGGCTCTATCCCCGGCCTCGCTCTGTCTCTTGCCCTATGGGCTCTATCCCCCGGCCTCGCTCTGTCTCTTGCCCTATGGGCTCTATCCCCGGCCTCGCTCTGTCTCTTGCCCTATGGGCTCTATCCCGGCCTCGCTCTGTCTCTTGCCCTATGGGCTCTATCCCCGGCCTCGCTCTGTCTCTTGCCCTATGGGCTCTATCCCCGGCCTCGCTCTGTCTCTTGCCCTATGGGCTCTATGCCCGGCCTCGCTCTGTCTCTTGCCCTATGGGCTCTATCCCGGCCTCGCTCTGTCTCTTGCCCTATGGCTCTATCCCCGGCCTCGCTCTGTCTCTTGCCCTATGGGCTCTATCCCCGGCCTCGCTCTGTCTCTTGCCCTATGGGCTCTATCCCCGGCCTCGCTCTGTCTCTTGCCCTATGGGCTCTATCCCGGCCTCGCTCTGTCTCTTGCCCTATGGGCTCTATCCCGGCCTCGCTCTGTCTCTTGCCCTATGGGCTCTATCCCGGCCTCGCTCTGTCTCTTGCCCTATGGGCTCTATCCCCGGCCTCGCTCTGTCTCTTGCCCTATGGGCTCTATGCCCGGCCTCGCTCTGTCTCTTGCCTATGGGCTCTATCCCCGGCCTCGCTCTGTCTCTTGCCCTATGGGCTCTATCCCCGGCCTCGCTCTGTCTCTTGCCCTATGGCTCTATCCCCGGCCTCGCTCTGTCTCTTGCCCTTATGGGCTCTATCCCCGGCCTCGCTCTGTCTCTTGCCCTATGGGCTCTATCCCCCGGCCCTCGCTCTGTCTCTTGCCCTATGGGCTCTATCCCCGGCCTCGCTCTGTCTCTTGCCCTATGGGCTCTATCCCCGGCCTCGCTCTGTCTCTTGCCCTATGGGGCTCTATCCCCGGCCTCGCTCTGTCTCCTTGCCCTATGGGGCTCTATCCCCGGCCCTCGCTCTGTCTCTTGCCCTATGGGCTCTATCCCCGGCCTCGCTCTGTCTCTTGCCCTATGGGCTCTATCCCCGGCCTCGCTCTGTCTCTTGCCCTATGGGCTCTATCCCCGGCCTCACTCTGTCTCTTGCCCTATGGCTCTATCCCGGCCTCGCTCTGACTCTGTCTAATCCCTATATGGGCTCTATCCCGCCTCGCTCTGTCTCTTGCCCACTGTATCGTGGCAGTTCCCACAGTTTTGGACCCTACAATGTGTTTCCTATGATCTGTAACACCCTGTGCTATTGGCTGATACATACCACATTATTCCAAGGCATATGCTATTCCTCTTTACTGCCGAGTCCTCACCAGATCCAAGAAATTGTACTTCTTGCCTTCCAGCGACACCATTTTGTGCAATTTCTGCAGATGGAGGGTCAGGTGGTACCAACTGCCAACTGGGCCAACCTGCCAGCTTGTGGCACAGGAACGTCCCACTGCCCGTTGGCCATGCAGGATAAATATGAACTCATTACACTGGCAATAATCTATTGTACATCTCCCTCCTCCCAACAAAACCCCTCTGCTGCCCCCCAGTGCCTGGGCTAATGGCCCCCCAGTGCCTGGGCTTATGGCTTTACCCTCTGGAGACACCTTCCCCGCTGAATCCCGCTCTCTCCCGTTCATCCTCCGCACACCTGGAAAGGTATCTGTGAGCTGCGCGGGAGTCCTGTTGTGTGAGGAGCCATCGAGCCGACTCTGGACCCACCTGTGGGCAGGACGGACCCCACATCCATTGCCAGTACTGGTGTGAACCCCAACATTTGGCCAGAACCTCTTGGCTTATATCAAGGTTATACGTTATTGGGGGAACAGTCACCAGGGGCTCCCAGGACAGACACTCACCCCAAAATCTCCCCCCTAAGGTTAGGGTTATTAGGGGGTTAGGTTTAGGGATAGGGTTAGGGATAGGGTTAGGGTTAGGGTTAGGGTTAGGGTTGGATAGGGATAGGGATAGGGATAGGGTTAGGGTTAGGGTTAGGTTGGGTTAGGGTTAGGGTTAGGGATAGGGTTAGGGTTAGGGTTAGGGTTAGGGTTAGGGTTAGGGATAGGGATAGGGTTAGGGATAGGGTTAGGGATAGGGTTAGGGTTAGGGGTTAGGGTTAGGGTTAGGGTTAGGGTTAGGGTTAGGGATAGGGTTAGGGATGGGGTTAGGGATAGGGTTGTTAGGGATAGGGTTAGGGATAGGGTTAGGGATAGGGATAGGGATAGGGTTGGATAGGGTTAGGGATAGGGTTAGGGATAGGGATAGGGATAGGGATGGGTTAGGGTTAGGGTTAGGGTTAGGGATAGGGAAGGGTTAGGGATTAGGGTTAGGGATAGGGTTAGGGTTATTAGGGATAGGGATAGGGTTAGGGATAGGGATAGGGATAGGGATAGGGTTAGGGATAGGGTTAGGGTTAGGGTTAGGGATAGGGTTAGGGTTAGGGATAGGGTTAGGGATAGGGATAGGGTTAGGGTTAGGGATAGGGATAGGGATAGGGTTAGGGTTAGGGATAGGGTTAGGGATAGGGATAGGGATAGGGTTAGGGATAGGGTTAGGGTTAGGGATAGGGATAGGGATAGGGTCTATCAGATAGTTAGGATAGGGTTAGGGGATAGGGTGTAGGGAAGGTTAGGATTAGCGGATATTAGGTTTAGCGATAGCGGATAGGGATAGGCTTAGGATAGGGTTAGGGTTAGGATAGGCGATAGCGGTTATGATGGTGATAGGGTTAGTCGATAAGGCGTTAGGATAGGGGTTAGTTAGCGGAGTTATTATGGGATATGAGATAGGGTTAGGTAAGCGGGATAGGTTAGGGATAGCGTTAGTGGTTTTGGGATAGGGTTAGGGTAGTTAGGGATAGGGTGGGTGATAGGGATTAGGGTTAGGGATAGGCGTTAGGTAGGGATAGGGTTAGGATAGGGATAGGGATTTAGCGGTTAGGACGTAGGGTAGGGTTAGATTAGGTTAGGATTAGGGTTAGGGTTAGGGATGGGATAGGGATGGGATAGGTTAGGCGATATGGTTAAGGGATAGGTTAGGGATTAGGGTTTAGGCATAGGGTTAGGGTTAGGGTTAGGGTTAGCGGTTAGAATAGGAGATAGCGGTTAGGCGGTATTAGTAGGGTTTTAGGGTTAGGGTTAGATTAGGAGGATAAGAGGATAGGGATAGGGATTAGGGTTAGGGTTAGGATCGTTTAGGTGTTAGGTTAGGATAGGGTTAGAGATAGTTAGGGTAGGGATAGGCGTTAGAGTTAGGGATAGGATTAGGTATGAGGGTTAGGTTAGGGTTAGGTAGGGTCAGGGATAGGGGTTATTCTAGGCGGATGGGGTTAGGGTTAGGGCAGTAGGCGTTCAGGGATAGGGATAGGGATAGGGATAGGGTTAGGGTTAGGGATTAGGTGTAGCGGATAGGGTAGGGTTAGGGGCTATAAGGGATCAGGTTAGGGTAGGATAGGGTTAGATAGGGATAGGGTACGGATAGGGTTAGGATTAGGTTATTAGGGTTAGTGTTTAGGGATAGGGTTAGGTAGGGTTATTAGGAATAGGGTTTAGGGTTAGGAGTTAGCGCGATAGGGTTAGAAGGGTATTAGGGTTTAGGGATAGGGTTAGGGATAGGGTTAAGGGATGGTAGGGATGGGGGTAGGGATATAGTTAGGGATGGGTAGGGTAGGGGTTAGGATAGGGATAGGGATAGGGTAGGTTAGGTAGGTTAGGGATAGGGTTAGGGTTAGGGAGTAAGAGGGTTTAGGGTATAGGAATAGGGTTAGGGATAGGGTAAGGGATAGGGTATACGAGTTACGGGATTAGGGTTAAGGTTAGCGATAGGGATAGGAGTTAGGATGGGGTTAGGGATTAGGGAGTTAGGGTTAGGGATAGGCGTTTAGGATGTTGGGTTAGGTTAGGGATAGGATAGGATAGGGTCGAGGGTTAGTGGAATAGCGTTTAGGGATAGGGATTAGGGTTATTAAGGTAAAGGGGTTAGGATAGGGTTAGGGATAGGGTTAGGGATGGGTTAGGTTAGGTTAGGGATTATGGGTTTAGGATGGGAGTTGAGGATAGGGTTACAGGACTAGGGTATAGCTTAGGATAGGATGTTTTAGAGGATTAAGGGTTAGGGTGTCAGGGTTCAGGGATAGGTTAGGCATAGGGTTAGGGATTAGGAGTTGGATTAGGGTTAAGGGTAGGGATAGGTTCAGGGTTACGAATAGGGTTCAGCAGGATAGTTTAGGATAGGGTAGGGAGGGTTAGGATTGGGTTAGGGAAGGGTTAGGGATAGGATAAGGAGTAGGGTAGGGTTAGGTGTAGGGTTAGGATAGGGTTAGGGAAGGGTTAGGGTAGTTAGGATGGGGTGTAGATAGGGTTAGGGATCAGGGTTAGGGATGAGTTAGGGATAGGTTAGGATAGGGTTAAAGGATTAGGGTTAGGGTAGATAGGGTAGACAGGGATAGGTTTAGGGATAGGGTTAGGGTTTTGCGGTAGGGATATGGTTTAGGGTTAGGGATAGGTTTAGGCGATAGGTTATAGGATTAGGGATAGGGTTAGGTTTAGGATAGGGTTAGGGATAGGGTTAGCGGTAGGGGTTAGGGTTAGGGATGGGGTAGGCGTTAGGGAAGGGTTAAGGATGGGTTAGAGGTTAGGAGGGGGTTAGGTTAGGGATAGGGTTAGGGATGAGGTAGGATAGGATAGGTTGTAGGGTAGGGATAGTGGTCAGGGTTAGGGATAGGGTTTAGGGGATAGGGTTAGGTTAGGGTTAGGAGATAGGTTAGGTTAGGGACTAGGGTTAGGGTTTAGGCAGATTAGGGTTAGGGTTATTAGGAATAGGGTAGGCGACTAGGAGTTAGGGATAGGGTTACGGATTAGGGATTAGGGTTAGAGGATAGGGTTAGCGGCTTAGGGTTTGGATAGGATCATTAAGGGTCCTAACCAGCGGTCATTAGGGCATCATAACTAGGTAGGGTTAGGGTTAGGGATAGGCGTTTTGGTTAGGATAGGTTGGGATAGGTTAGGATAGGGTTACAGCGTTAGGGATAGGTTTAGGTAGGGATAGGGTTAAGGGTTAGTTAGGGATAGCGGTTAGGGTTAGGTTATGGAGGTTAGGGTTAGGGTGGGTTAGGTTAGGGATAGGTTAGGGATAGGGTTTAGGGTTAGGGATAGGGTTACGAGATAGGTTAGGGATAGGGTTATAGGGTTAGTGTATTACGGTTAGGTTATTAGGGTTAGGGGTTATTAGAGTTAGGTATTAGGGTTTAGGTTAGGTAATAGGCGTAGGGTTATTTAGGGTTAGGGTTATTCAGGTTAGTGTATTAGGTTAGGTGTTAGGGATTAGGGGTTAGGTTATTAGGGTTAGTGTATTAGGGTTAGGGTTATTAGGGTTAGGGTTAGTGTATTAGGGTTATTAGGGTTAGCGGTTGTTAGGGTTAGTGTATTAGGTTAGGGTTATTAGCGGTTAGGGTAAGAGTTAGGGGATAGCGGTGTAGGTTCGGCGATACTCCACACACTGCAGGGATTGGCTACAATCTAACATATCCAGCCATAGAATGAGATCTTACCACCAGGTGCGATACTGAGCAAGACCAAGGGCCAAAGTGGTAGCCAAAAGGACCCATTGCCAGTCCCTTATGCAGGTAGGCCAGCAGGGCTAGTATCATGTAGCCCACAGTCCATGACAGACTAGTGATTGTACTACAGAACGTGCGTGTTCCAATCATGTCCACTCCAAGGCTGACGAGAAAATTCAAGGATAAAACCCAAAACAGCTCCACCACCCACCCCGTTTACAGTAACAGAGACCTCGTGTAATGTATAGGTTAGAACCAAGGGGCTGAGAAACTGGCAAGGGGCTACTGTGGGCTGAGACATGGAAGATACCAAAAAAAGCCATTGTGGGGGTGTATGAGGGGGCACACATGGAGGCATTAAAGATAAGAGGTAGAGTGGATTCATGTGGACTTGGAGAGACCTACGATGATGATTGATGATGGAATACTCAGGGACACGCTGAGAGATATCAGAAAGGGTTTTGGAGGTTTGGAGCGCACTAGGGGCAGGACTGAAGGAGGTTCCGGGCTTGGCTCGGGGGTAGGCATGGAAATGTTGGGGAGAGGTACAGGACTGAAAGGCTTCCAGAGGCATAGGATGGAGGCCGGGAGAGGTTCAGAGAGGTAGAAGAGCTTGAATGGCTAAAGTGACTGGTACCGAGAGTGATGGATGATATAGGGACACCTGGGAGATATCAGAAGAGTGGCTTGTCAGGTTTTGGGGGCACTAGGGCAGACTTGAAGGAGGTTCCGGCTTGGCTCTGGGGGTAGGAATGGGAAATGTTGGGAGATACAGGACTGAGGCTGCCAGAGGCAATCTGAGATGGAGCCAGACAGGTTCAGGGAGGTAGAAGAGCTTGATGGCAAAGTGACTCGGTCCGAGAGTGATGGAGACGAGGGTCATTACCCATGAGGGCCGACCCCAACAGATGGACCTGCTGAGGCAGCAGAACATGAGGAAAGACACGGAGAGAAGGACGACAGAGCCCAAACACAGACTGATAAGGATGGACACGAGTAAGGATCTTCCTGCGCCCAAACCTTGCCCAACACAAACACACAGAGAGGATCTTATTGGCTGTGAGCGAGGGAATCTGTCTGAGGTTCAACCAAGCAAAAAAAATGTGAAATTTGGCCTTTAGGCACAGACTGCGGGCAGAATTAGGGGGGCAATGAAAATCATTAGGAACCATTCAATTGGACTACAGAGTCAGAACCGCTTCTAAACAACAGAAATACATGGGATCTGTTATTGTGAATAGTATGTGTGAGGCTGACATGAAATTGGGCAATTACTGTGAGTTTGGGTCAGACGGGTTAGGGGGTTTGTGGAGGTTTCGTCGGGTGTGTTAGGGTTGTGGTTTGGGTGGAGGGGGTAAGGGTATTGTGGGTTTGGTACGCGGAGGCGAGTTTAGGGGTTTTGTGGTATTGGGTCGGAGGGGGTTAGGGTTGGGTGAGTTTGGGTCAGAAGGTTAGGGCGTTTTGTGGGTTTGGGTCGCGTGTTGCAGTTAGGGTTGGGTTTCGGGTCGGAGGGGCAGGTTAGGGTTGTGTTTGGGTTCGGAGGGGGGGTAGGCGTTTGTGGTTTGGTTCGGAGGGTTAGGGGTTTGTGGGTTTGGGTCGGACGGGTTAGGGGTTTGTGGGTTGGTCGGAGGGGTTAGGTTTGTGGTTTGGGTGGAGGGGTTAGGGGTTGTGGGTTTGGGTTCGGTGAGGGTTAGAGGTTTGTGGTTTGGGTCGGAGGGGTTAGGGATTCGTGGGTTTGCGGTCGGAGGGTGTAGGGTTTTGTGGGTTGGGTGGGATGGGGGTTAGGGGTTTGTGGGTTGGTCGGGTTGAGGGTTAGTGCGTTTTGTGGGTTTGGGATCGGAAGGGTCGTTAGGGTTGTGGGTTTGGGTCGGACGGGGTTTAGGGTTTTGTGGGTTTTGGGTTGGTGTGAGGTAAAGGGTTTGTGGGGTGTTTCGGGTCGGGGTGTGGCGTTAGGGGTTTGTTGTTTGGGTCAGAGGGGGTTAGTGGTTTGTGCGCGTTTGACTCCGGGTCGAGCAGGGTTAAGGGGTTTGTGGGTTTTGGGTCCGAGGGGTTAGTCTTGTGGGTTTGGGTCGGAGGGATTAGGGGGTTTGTGGGTTTGTCGGAGGGGTTAGGGTGCTTGTGGGTTTGGGTCGGAGGGGTTAGGGCTTGTGGGGTTTGGGCGGTGAAGGTTAGGGTTTTGGGTTTGGTCGGGTGGGTTAGGGTTTTGTGGTTTTGGTCGGGTTAGGGGCTTGGGTTTGGGTCGAGGGTTAGGGGCTTGCTTTGTGGGTTTGGTCCGCAGAGTTGTGGGTTAGGGAAGGTTTGTGGGTTTGGCGTCGGGTGAGGTTTAGGGTTTTGTGGGTTTGGTCGGGTGTTGGGTTAGGGTTTCTGTGGTTTGGGTCAGGTGAAGGTTAGGGGTTTGGTGGGCTATTGGGTCGGGTTTGGGTTAGGGGTTTGTGGGTTAGTGGGTCGGGTGTGGGTTTAGGGGTTTTGTGAGTTTGGGGGGTTGGTTAGGGTTTGTGGGTTTGGGGTCAGGAGTTACGGGGTTTGGGTTGGTTCGGTGCGGGGTTGTTATTTCCCTAGCAACTGGCACTTTACATTTTCCCTTAGCAACGTGGCATGTTGCTACAACCCCTTTGCCCAAACAGGCCAATCTCGGTGGCCAGTTTTGATACCCCTCCGGGTGGTCGGGCACTTACCTGTCAGACAGGTAACCCACATATAACTGGAGCCCTACAGTCGTCCAGAAGAAGAAAGTGGCAGCCGCACTGGGGTTTAACCCCTTTCTCTCGCACACCATGGTCCCACTAGAAGGGGGCAGAAATGAGAGATGTTGCCCACCTTCCACTGGCCCCGCCCCTACCTGTAAGGAGGTGGAGCCTGCATGGGCCCACCTTGCAGCCTCCTTATGCTTTACTCTCTGTAATAGTCGGACAGGCGGGGGGGGGGGCAGTAAGTCGGACAGTGGGGGGGCAGTAGTCGGACAGTGGGGTGCCAGTAGTCGGAAACAGTGGGGGGCAGTAGTAGGACAGTGGGGGTGCCAGTAGTGGACAGTGGGGGCAGTAGTAGGACAGTGGGGGGCGTAGTAGGACAGTGGGGGAGAAGTAGGACTGTGGGGGCAAAGTAGTCGGACAGCGGGGCTAGTAGTGGACAGCGGGGGGAGTAGAGTCGGACAGCGGGGGCAAGTAGTCGGACAGTGGGGGGCGTAGTTGGGAAGCGGGGGCAAAGTAGTCGGACAGTGGGGGGCAGCTAGTAGGACAGTGGGGGGAGTACTCGGGACAGTGGGGGCAGTAGTCGGGACAGTGGGGCAGTAGATCGGACCCAGTTGGGAGGCAGTAGGTAGGACCAGGTGGGGCAAGTAGTCGGACAGTGGGGGGGCAGTAGAGGACAGTGGGGGGCAGTAGTCGGACAGTGGGGGGCAGTAGTAGGGACATGGGGGCAGTAGGAGGAACAGTGGGGGCAAGTAGTAGGGACAGTGGGGGCAGTAGTCAGGGACAGTGGGGGGCAGTTGTAGACTGTGGGGGGGGGCAGTAGTCGGGACAGTGAGGGGCAGTAGTAGGACAGTGGGGGCGGTAGTAGGACAGTGGGGGGCAGTAGGTCGACGTGGTGGGGCAGTAGTGGGACCGTGGGGGGGCAAGTAGTAGGCAGTGGGGGGAGTAGCTTAGGGACAGTGGCAGTAGTAGGACAGTGGGGGTGCAGAGTGGGACAGCGGACAGGAGGGGGCAGTAGTAGTAGGACAGCGGGGGGGCAGTAGCGGGACAGCGGTGGGGCAGTAGTCGGACAGCGGGGGGCAAGTAGTCGGACAGCGGGGGGGGCCAGTTAAAGGCGAAACACGGGGGGGAAGTATCGGACAGCGGGAACAGAGTAGGACAGCGGGCGGGGCAGTAAGTAGGGACAGCGGGGGGAATAGTCGGACAGCGGGGGGCAGTAGATAGGACAGCGGGGGACGGCAGTAGTTAGGACCGGCGAGCGGGGGGGCAGTAAGTTAGGACAGCTGGGGGGCAGTAGTAGGACAGCGGGGGCACAGTAGTGGACAGCGGGGGGGAATATCGGACAGCGGGGGGGAAGTAGAGTCGACCAGCGGGGCAGTAGTCGGACAGCGGGGGGGCAGTAGTAGTAGGACAGCGGGGGGGGGAACGTAGTGGGACAGCGGGGGGGAAGTAGTCGAGACAGCGGTCTGGGGGCATAGTAGGACAGCGGTCGGGGCAGTAGGGTGAGGGAACAAGCGGGGGGAAGTAGTCGGACAAGCGGGGGCGAGTAGTCGGACAGTGGGGCGCAAGTAGTCGGACAGTGGGGGGCAGTAGTAGGACAAGTGGTGGGGGCAGTAATGCGGACAGTGAGGGGGCTGAAGTAGGTCGCCACATTGGGGGGGCAGTAGTCGGACAGGTGCACGACTGGGGGGCAGTAGTTAGGACAGCGGGACGGGAAGTAGTCGGACAGCGCAGGGCGCAGTAGTTCGGCAGTGGGGAGGCAAGTAAGTCGGAACAGTGGGGGCGTAGATCGGACAGTTGGGGGGGCAGTAGTAGGACAGTAGGGGGCAGTAGTCGGACAGGGGGGAATAGTCGCACAGTGGCGGGGGCAGTAGTAGGCGACAGCGGGGGGAAGTAGTCGGACAGCGGCGGGGGCAGTAGTCGGCCAGTGGGGCAGTAGTCGGGACAGATGGCGGGGGGCAGTAGTAGGACAGTGGGGGGGCAGTAGCGGAAGTGGGGGTGAAGTAGTCGCACAGTGGGGGGGCAGTGTCGGGACAGTGGGGCAGTAGTCGGAACAGTGGGGGGGCAAGTAGTTGGACAGTGGGCGGGCAGTAGTAGGACGCGGGCGGGTCGGCTAGTCGGACAGCGGGGGCAGTAGTCGGACAGCGGTAGGGGGCAGTAGTCGCGACAAGCGGGGGGGCAAGTAGAAGGAAGCGGGGGGAAGTAGTCGGACAAGCGGGGGGGCAGTAGTAGGACAGCGGGGGGGCAAGTAGTAGGACAGCGGGGGGGAAGTATCGGACAGTCGTGGGGGCAGTAGTAGGACACGGGGCAGTAGGAAGGAAGGGAGGATAGTTCAAGTCGCAACAGTGGGGGGGCGATAGTAGGACGCGAGGGGCAGTAGTTAGGAACAGCGGGGGGGAAGTAGTGAGTCGGACAGTGGGAAGTAGGCGGACATGGGGGCAGTTAGTCGGACTAGTGGGGGGGCAGTAGTAGGACAGTGGGGGGGCAGTAGTCGGCAGTGGGGGGTGAAGTAGTCGCACAGTGGGGGGCAGTAGTCGGACAGTGGGGGGCAGTAGTAGGACAGCGGGGGGGAAGTAGTCGGACAGCGGGGGGCAGTAGTCGGACAGTGGGGCAGTAGTCGGACAGTGGGGGGCAGTAGTCGCGACAAGTGGCGGCGGCCCGGGGGGCAGTAGTAGGACAGTGGGGGCAGTAGTCGGACGATGGGGTGAAGTAGTCGCCACAGTGGGGGCAGTAGTTAGACAGCGGGGGGAAGTAGGCGGACAGCCGGTATGGGGCAGTAGGCTCGGACAGTGGGGGGCAGTAGTCGGACAGTGGGGGGCAAGTAGTAGGGACAGTGGGGGGGCAGTAGCGGACAGTGGGGTGGAGTCAAGTAGCGCACAGTGGGGGAGGCAGTAGTCGACAGTGGGGGGGCAGTAGTCGGACAGTGGAGGGGGGCAGTAGTCGGACAGTGGGGGGGCAGTAGTCGGACAGGGGAGAGGGCAGCTAGTAGGACAGCGGGGAAAGTAGATAGGACCAGTGGCGGGGCAGTAGTTAGGACAGCGGGGGGTCGGACAAGGGGGCAGGTAGTAGGAACAGCGGGGGGCAGTAGTCGGACAGCGGGGGGCAGTATAGGGACAGCGAATAGGGTGGCACGGTAGTAGGACAGCGGGGGGGAAGTAGTTTTGGCGACAGCGGGGGGAAGTAGTCGGACAGTGGGGGGCAAGTAGTAGGACGCGGAAGTAGTAGACGAGCGGGGGAGTAGTCGGACAGTGGGGGCAGTAGTAGGACAAGCGGGGGAAGTAGTAGGACAGTCGGGGGGAAGTAGTCGGACAGGGGGGGCAGTAGTAGACAGCGGGAGGGAAGTAGTAGGAACAGCGGGGGCGTGGTAGTCGGACAGCGGGGGGCAGTAGTAGTGTAGGACAGTGGGGGCAGTAGTAGGACAGTGGGGGTAGTAGGACAGTGGGGGAGGCAGCTAGGGGTCAGCGGGGGGGGCAAGTAGTCGGACAGGTGGGGGGCAGTAGTCTTAGGACAGCGGGGGGAAGTAGCTAGGGACAGCGAGCGGGGAAGAGTCGGACAGCGGTCGGCAGTAGTAGGACAGTGGGGCAGTAGTAGGAAGTGGGGGCGAAGTAGTAGGGACAGTGGGGGGCAGTGTAGGGCGGGGTGCAGTAGTAGGACAGCGGGGGGCAGTAGTAGGCAAGCAGGGCAGATAGTAGGACAGGGGGGGGAAGTAGTAGGGGACAGCGGGGGGAAAGTAGTCGGACAGCGGCGGGGAGTAGTAGTAGGACAGACAGGGGGACAGTAGGGTAGGACTGCGGTGGGGGAAGAGTAGGACAGCGGGGGGGAAGTTCAGCCGGACAGCAGGGGGGACTAGTAGAGGGACAGCGCGGGGGATAAGTAGGGAAACAGCGGGAGAAGTAGATAGGACGGTGGGGGGGCAGTAGTTAGGAACAGCGGGGGACAAGTTAGTAAGGACAGCGGGGGGAAGTAGTGTCGGACACCGGGGGAAGAGTAGACCAGTGGGGCCAGTTAGTGTTAGGACAGCGGGGGGAAGTAGTCTGAGACAGCGGGCAGTATAGGACAGCGGGGGACAGTAGATAGACAGTCCGGGGGCGGCAGTAGTAGCGGGCAGCGGGGGGGAAGTAGTCGGACAGCGGAGGGGGCAGTAGTAGGGGACAGCTGGGGCGGATCAGTTAGTAGGACAGCGGGGGGCAGTAGTACGGTCACGGGGGGAAGTGTCGGACAGCGGTACATGGGCAGTAGCTAGGACCAGCGGAGGGCGGCGCAGTAGAGACAGCGGGGGGAAGTAGTCGGACAGTGGGGGGCGGGCAGTAGTGGACAGCAAGGGGAAAGTAGGTCGGACAGTGGGGGGCAGTAGTAGGACAGCGGGGGGGAAGAGTCGGACAGCGGGGGGGAAGTAGCGGACAGTGGGGGGGGGCAAGTAGTCGGACAGTGGGGGGGCAGTAGTAGACAGTGGAGGGGGCAGTAGGGGACCAGCGGGGGAAGTAGTCGGACAGCGGGGGGCAGTAGTAGGACAGTGGGGGAAGGAGTCGGCAGCGGGGGGCAGTATAGGACAGCGGGGGGGAAGTTAGTCGGACAGCGGGGGAAGTGTCGGACAGTGGGGGGCAGTCGGACAGTGGGAGGGCAGTAGCGGACAGTAGCAGTAGTAGGACAGTGGGCAGGAGTTTGGACAGTGGGCAGGTAGTAGACAAGTGGGGGGGAAGTAGTCGGACAGTGGGGGGTGCAGTAGTAGCGACAGTGGGGGGGAAGTAGTCGGACAGTGGGGGGCAGTAGTCGGACAGTGGGGGGGGCCAGTAGTCGGACCGGGGGGCAGTAGTCGAGTAGTGGGGGGGCATAGTAAGTCGCACAGTAGTCCACAGTGTCCTACCTGTGTGACGGTGGTGGAGGAGAAGACTGATTGGTCGTACTCCCAGCCTTCCTCACAAGGTTCTGTAGACTATTGGGGGTCCACTGAGCTGTTGGGGAGCAGGTGGAGTTGGGGGTGGGAGTATCTCCGACAGGAGCTGAGGGATCCATCTGGTTCCTGTGGGATGTAGAGGAGCAGGGATTTCCATTGGCTCCAGTTCCCCAGTTTGCCCGCGCTGGGGTGGCACAGTGGTGGGAGGGCGCCGCCGAGATGAAGATGTGCAGTAGGAGTGAAGAGGAAGGATGACTCTTGGGAGGCAGGTAATCAGCAAAATTGATATCTGGAACTTTCCGAATCCCCCCACCTCTGCCAGGACCCCTCAAACTCATGGTGCGGGGAAGCCCAAGGGGGTCAGTAGTAACGATGCCAGAGCAACTGGCATGGGTGTTGGCACGGGAATCCCTCAGAGTGTTGGTGCCCCTTGAGCATACACCCTCCTCTTATTCCCCGGTAATGGCCGTGATTCCTACTGGCCCAGAGGCGTCATGGGACAGGTCCTGATTGGATCAGACAGCGGCTCATTGTTCTGACTGTGGGAGATCCATCAGCACCGCCGACAAATAGGGTTATACCTCCACGCAGCTGCCAGCAGTGAGGGTTGGCAAAGGAGTCAGGGGCCCGGCTGGCACGGGATGTCCACAGGTGCCAAGTCAGCTGCCAGCCGAGGGTTGGGGCAAGGAGTTCAGGGGCCCAGCCTGGCACGGGATGTCCCACTAGGTGCCAAGTCAGCTGCCAGCCAGAGGGTTGGGCAAGGAGTCAGGGGCCCAGCCTGGCACGGGATGTCCCACTAGGTGCCAAGTCAGCTGCCAGCCAGAGGGTGGGCAAGGAGTCAGGGGCCGGCCTGGCACGGAATGTCCCACTAGGTGCCAAGTCAGCTGCCCACAGTGAGGGTTGGGCAAGGAGTCAGGGGCCAGCCTGGCACGGAATGTCCCACTAGGTGCCAAGTCAGCTGCCCACAGTGAGGTTGGGCAAGGAGTCAGGGGCCCAGCCTGGCTGGGATGTCCCACTAGGTGCCAAGTCAGCTGCCCACAGTGAGGGTTGGGCAAGGAGTCAGGGGCCCGGCCTGGCATGGGAATGTCCCCACTAGGTGCCAAGTCAGCTGCCAGTAAGAGGTTGGCAAGGAGTCAGGGGCCCGGCCTGGCATGGGTGTCCCACTAGGTGCCAAGTCGCTGCCAGTAAGAGGGTTGGGCAAGGAGTCAGGGGCCCGGCCTGGCACGGAATGTCCCACTAGGTGCCAAGTCAGCTGCCAGCCAGAGGGTTGGGCAAGGAGTCAGGGGCCCGGCTGGCACGGGATGTCCCACTAGGTGCAAGTCAGCTGCCCACAGTGAGGTTGGGCAAGGAGTCAGGGGCCGGCCTGGCACGGGATGTCCCACTAGGTGCCAGTCAGCTGCCACAGTGAGGGTTGGGCAAGGGAGTCAGGGGCCCGGCCTGGCACGGAATGTCCCACTAGGTGCCAAGTCAGCTGCCACAGTGAGGGTTGGCAAGGAGTCAGGGGCCCGGCCTGGCACGGGATGTCCCACTAGGTGCCAAGTCAGCTGCCAGCAGTGAGGGTTGGGCAAGGAGTCAGGGGCCCGGCCTGGCACGGAATGTCCCACTAGGTGCCAAGTCAGTGCCAGCAGGGAGGGTTGGGCAAGGAGTCAGGGGCCGGCCTGGCACGGGATGTCCACTAGGTGCCAAGTCAGCTGCCAGTAGAGGGGTTGGGCAAGGAGTCAGGGGCCCGGCCTGGCATGGGATGTCCCACTAGGTGCCAAGTCAGCTGCCAGCAGTGAGGGTTGGGCAAGGAGTCAGGGGCCCAGCCTGGCACGGGATGTCCCACTAGGTGCCAAGTCAGCTGCCCCCAGTGAGGGTTGGGGCAAGAGTCAGGGGCCCAGCCTGGCACGGAATGTCCACTAGGTGCCAAGTCAGCTGCCCACAGTGAGGGTTGGGCAAGGAGTCAGGGGCCCGGCCTGGCACGGGATGTCCCACTAGGTGCCAAGTCAGCTGCCCACAGGGAGGTTGGGCAAGGAGTCAGGGGCCAGCCTGGCACGGAATGTCCCACTAGGTGCCAAGTCAGCTGCCCCCAGTAGGGTTGGGCAAGGAGTCAGGGGCCAGCCTGGCACGGAATGTCCACTAGGTGCCAAGTCAGCTGCCCACAGTGAGGGTTGGGCAAGGAGTCAGGGGGCCGGCCTGGCACGGATGTCCCACTAGGTGCCAAGTCAGCTGCCAGCAGGAGGGTTGGACAAGGAGTCAGGGGCCGGCCTGGCACGGAATGGCACAGAATGTACCACTAGATGTCAAGTCAGCTGCCAGCAGGGAGGGTTGGGCAAGGAGTCAGGAGCCCGGCCTGGCACGGAATGTACCACTAGTGCCAAGTCAGCTGCCAGCAGGGAGGGTTGGACAAGGAGTCAGGGGCCCGGCCTGGCATGGGATGTCCCACTAGGTGCCAAGTCAGCTGCCACAGTGAGGGTTGGGCAAGGAGTCAGGGCCCGGCCTGGCATGGGATTCCCACTAGGTGCCAAGTCAGCTGCCAGCAGTGAGGGTTGGGCAAGGAGTCAGGGGCCCGGCCTGGCACGGAATGTCCCACTAGGTGCCAAGTCAGCTGCCCCCAGTGAGGGTTGGGCAAGGAGTCAGGGGTCAGGGGTCCGGCCTGGCACGGGATGTCCCACTAGGTGCCAAGTCAGCTGCCCACAGTGAGGGTTGGGCAAGGAGTCAGGGGCCCAGCCTGGCACGAGATGTCCCACTAGGTGCCAAGTCAGCTGCCCCCAGTGAGGTTGGGCAAGGAGTCAGGGCCCAGCCTGGCACGGGATGTCCCACTGCCCCCTGATGCCATCTGCCTGGGCTGAATGACTATTCCCTTATTACCCTTGCAAAGCCAAATACAACCAAGTGCCCCTTGCGATGTTGCTCTTACGGTGCCCATACAATAAGGGATGTACCCAGTGCACCCCCCCCCATATAAATGGTTAGACCTTGGAAATTAACCCCATTTCTACTGATGCCCCTCGTGCCAGTATGGGACTCTCCTGCCCATCTATATTGTGCCCCGGTGCCAGTGATATGGGGGCAATCAGCCAACCAACAAGTCAAGCCAACCATCCTGGGCAGATTGGCCTCGTGCCACTGGGCCAGCGGTTCAGGTCAGACACTGCCCAGGTTTGGCCGGAGTTCCTATCCAGCAGCTGATGGACCTTTGCACCTGGGGAATTCTGTTTGCAACAAAGTCTACGGATCAGGCAACAAAGACTGAGGTTCTAGAGCTGTTTTCTGCTGGTTCTGCCCATTGAGGTCCAAAGGCTCCAAGCTACCACCCTATTGGTCCAACAGCCGTCTGTAGAGCCAGCGCCACCCCTCCAGCGACGGCCATCACCCTAATCTCTAACTAAAAGGGGGTTCCTGCTTGTTGGGGGACACGGGCAAAGGATGGGCAAAATGCGGGCGGTTAAACCTTCCAGGTAGGAACTGCCCCTAATGCCCGGCACGGTGCCGCCCCGGGGCATTGCTTTACCCCATTTTGGAGACGGTTCCGATAGGGACTGCACATTTGCTAGAACCCCAGCAACAGGTTCTGGGACCACTCTCATACTGAAAGAGTTAATTCCCCCAGAGCTCAATACTGAGTGTAAAGAAATGCCCCACAGCCCACGTAACCTTAAGGGTTAATAGAATTAAGTCTAAAACAACTGGCTTTTCTGAGTTTTTCCTTGAAAACGTTTCACCCTCATCCGAGCGGCTTCTTCAGTTCAAATGACTGGTAGGGAATTCCCCGGTATTTAAACTCTTGATGGTAGTACAGTCACAGACATCCAATCACAATGGTTCCATTGAACTTGTTCAGTTAGGTGTTAGCTGAAACTGACAGGTGTAAGAAGGTATGATCCAATCACAATGGTACCAAGATTCTCATTGATGAAGGGGTTAATCTTCAAAGTACATGACTGGAAGTG
Organism: Xenopus tropicalis; assembly: GCF_000004195.4. Lineage (NCBI taxonomy): Eukaryota > Metazoa > Chordata > Amphibia > Anura > Pipidae > Xenopus > Xenopus tropicalis. The sequence continues at coordinate 752,236 of NC_030681.2, forward strand.
TGAACTGTTGTGAAACTGCCGGGGTAAGGATGTCACCGCGCATTGTATGTTGGTGACAAGCGGTGCAGGCCCCCTCCTCTGTTCAGGGATGGTTTCTCCAGGTTGGCATAAATGGCCTCTTTCCAACCATCTGTCCTCTCGGTCCAAAATATGCTCGTTACTGTCCTCAAAGGAGTGACCTTTTTCTTTGAGGTTGTCAGGTACCTGGTCGTTCGCCTAAGGTAGGCGCGCGCCCGATCGCCAGCGCACGTTCCGACGGCCGCGCGCGCTCCGTCGCTCGCGCACGTATTGACGCCGGCGTACGTCGTGACGCCCGCGCGCGCATTAACGCCGGCGCGCGTCTTGACGCTGGCGCGCGTCATGACGCCGGCGCGCGTCATGACGCTGGCGTGTGTCTTGACGCCGGCGCAGGCGCATTTCGCTCAAAAGGACGCCAAAGGCCTACCAGCATTGCGAAGTGATCGTTTCCTTGTGAAAGACGCCAAGCTTGTTTCCTGTGATTCCCTATTTGATTCTCTGACCCGGCCTGACTCTCGATCTTGAAAACTTGCTGCCTGTACCGACTTCCCGCCTGTCCGACCTCGCTTTTTGCCTGCCGATTTTGCTCTGACGTTCCGGTTCGGCACTCCTGCCACTCCTCCACTTGGTTCAAGTCCTGTTCCATCCTCAGTGGCTGTGATCCTTAGTGGGAGTGTAGGAGAGGTCCTTCCTCTACGAGTTCTTCCAGTGACGCGCCCGGCTTGTCCTGACAGTATCACTTCGCCAGTATGGAAGAATCTGAGGAAATTTCTGCTATGCAGCTCCTTAACCAGCAGATGGCGACCCTCACTCGAGCGGTGCAAGAACTACAGGCAGGTTTCCAAGAAGTTCAAGCCCAGCTACAACCCCTGCCCAGGGATCCTACTGATGCTCCTGTTGCACCCCCACCTGTTGCGGCCCAGCCGCCAATTGCCAAGCTTAAGCTCTCTCTGCCGGAGCGTTTTCTGGGGGATCGCAAAAAGTTCCGGGCTTTTATGAATAGCTGCAAGCTGGAATTCACACTTAACCCCAAGTTTATACGACTGAGCAGTCCAAGGTGGGGTTCGCTATCTCACTCCTGTCCGGGGAGCCACAGACTTGGGCTCATCGTCTTCTGGAACAACAAAGTCCGTTGTTTAGTGACTCTGCTGCTTTTTCCAGGCGATGGCGGTATTATACGATGACCCCCAAAGAGAAGCCTCAGCTGAAGCCGCACTCAGATCTTTGTCCCAGGGGTAAACGGCCAGTTGAGGAATATGTTACTGACTTCCGTAGCCACGCTGCAGATACCCGATGGAATCAAGCTGCACTGAAGCATCAATTCAGAATAGGGTTGTCTGAAGGTCTAAAGGACGAGTTAGCCCGAGTGGGGATTCCCGAAGACTTCGATTCCCTCATCGATGTCGTCGTCCAGTTAGACCGACGTTTGAGGGAGAGGAGACTGGAAAAAGTCCGGGACATTTCAACCCAGTTGGCTGCTCCCTAAAGCTCCTCTATTCCCTAAACCCATTTTGGCTCCATCCACCTCGGCCTCGTCATCGGCTGGGGCTGCTAAACCCATGCAAATTGGGCTCATCCGTTCCCCTCTGACTCCCGAAGAGAGGCTACGCAGACGTCGCCTGAACTTGTGCCTTTACTGTGGTGCCTCTGGTCATCTGCTCCGCACATGCCCGGTGCGACCCACAAGTAAGAGATCTATACCGGGTCTTCTTAGTGCGGAAGCTGTTGATGGACTGTCTCTTATGTCAGTTATTACTATTTTGCAGTGGTCAAGAAAGACGCTCCAGACCCCTGCGTTGATTGACTCCGGGGCGTGCGGTTGCTTTATCGATCGAGACTTCGCCCGTTTTCATGACATTCCTTTAAGACCCAGATCCTGCCCACTGACGGTGAAGTTGGCTGACGGATCTAATATTTCTTCTGGTCCAGTCCTGTTTGAGACTATTCCTTTGTTAATAAAAATTCAACAGCATACCGAAACCCTATCGTTTAAACGTGGTTTCTTCCCCTCTGTATCCTATCATTTTGGGTTTTCCATGGTTTAAAGACTCATAACCCTCTCATCAATTGGGACTCGAATCAAATAACATTCCCCTCTGAGCATTGTCCTTGTTCTGAGTTGGCTCCTGGGAGATTGCTGGTTGTGACCCCTGATCCTCGACTCAAACTGGTTCCAGAACCTTACCACGAATTCTTAGATGTCTTTGATGAGAAAGGAGCGGATGTACTTCCTCCACATCAGATAAATGATTGCCCGGTGGATCTTCTTCCCGGAGCAGCGATCCCATTTGGACGGATCTACCCTCTATCCGAACCTGAACTTAAAGTTCTCAAGACCTACATTGAGGAAAACCTTAGGAAAGGATTTATCCGTCCATCTACCTCCCCTGCTGGGGCAGGTATTTTCTTCGTTGAGAAAAAAGACCATTCCTTACGCCCCTGCATAGACTACCGAGATTTGAACAAGGTAACCATTAAGAACCGATATCCGCTACCCCTCATCTCGGAACTGTTTATAAGATTACGTTCAGCACATGTATTCACAAAACTAGATCTTCGGGGGGCATACAATTTGGTCCGCATTCGACAAGGAGATGAGTGGAAAACAGCCTTTCGCACCCGATATGGGCACTATGAATACCTAGTGATGCCCTTCGGGCTATGCAACGCCCCAGCAACGTTTCAACACTTTGCAAATGATATTTTCAGAGACTTTTTGGATTTTTATTTATCTCGATGATATCTTAATATTTTCATCTTCCTTGGAGGAACACCGACACCACGTCAGACAAGTCTTCTCTCGGTTACGAGCATATAAACTTTTCGCCAAACTGGAGAAGTGTGAGTTCGAAAAATCTTCTATAGAGTTCCTAGGTTTTATCATTTCTTCAGACGGAATATCTATGGACTCTCGCAAGGTCTCTGCGGTATTAGACTGGCCCGTTCCCAACAGTCGTAAGGCTGTACAAAGATTTGTGGGCTTCGCCAACTTTTACCGAAAGTTCATCAAGAATTTCTCTAAGATAATCGCCCCTATCACTGCTCTTACCAGCTCGGTAAAAAGATTCTGCTGGACTTCTGAGGCTCAGCGGGCTTTTTTGGATCTCAAGAATTGTTTTACCTCCGCTCCCATTCTCAAACATCCAGATCCTACACGGCCGTTTGTTCTAGAGGTGGATGCCTCAGAGTATGCCATCGGAGCTGTGCTATCGCAAAGAAACGATGTACAGAGCCTACTTCATCCTATCGCATTTTTCTCTAAAAAGTTATCTTCCTCTGAGCAAAATTACGATGTGGGAGACAGAGAGCTACTTGCGATTAAATCTGCATTCCAAGAATGGCGACACCTGTTGGAGGGGGCGTCTCACCCTATTTTAGTTTTTTCTGATCACAAGAACTTGGAATATTTACGCTCAGCAAAAAGACTCCGACCTCGTCAGGCCAGATGGGCACTCTTCTTTTCCAGATTCAACTTCCACGTTACTTTTAGACCGGGTTCCAAGAATGGCAAAGCGGATGCGTTGTCCCGTCTGTTTTCTGCACCCGAGAATAATTCTGCCGCCAGCACTGTCCTTCATGCCTCCAATTTTCTCCTTCTCCAAGCCGATCTGCTTGACAAGATCCAGAACGCCTCCAAGTCTGTGGACAATTTACCTACACATATGGATCGTCGTGGTAATTACCTCATGTCTAATAATAAAATTTTTGTCCCTGAAGACCTGCGCCTCGAGGTACTCAGATTTGTCCATGATCATCCTGTTTCCGGCCACCTGGGGGTTCGCAAGACACTAGAACTTGCTAATAGGAATTTTTTTTGGCCCGGCATGTCAAGGGATTGCATGAAATATGTTACTTCCTGTCAAACATGTGCCAGATTTAAGGATACACACTCCCGACCAATGGGGTTACTTCAACCTCTCCCGGTTCCTGAGAAACCCTGGGAGAGAATTTCCATGGACTTTATTGTGGATCTGCCCAAGTCGGGGGGTTTTAACACAATCATGGTAGTGGTTGACGGGTTTACCAAGATGGCTCACTTTATACCCTTGGTGGGGTTACCATCTGCAGCCACAACGGCAGAAGTATTTATTAAAGAGGTCTTTCGGCTTCACGGCTTACCCAAGGAGATAGTGTCTGATCGAGGGTCGCAGTTTACGTCTCGCTTCTGGAGGGCGTTATGTCAGGGACTCCATATTGAGCTCGCCCTGTCCTCTGCTTTTCATCCTCAGACGAATGGGCAAACAGAACGTACTAATCAGACGTTGGAGCAATATATTAGATGTTTTTCCTCTTATTCTCAGGAAGATTGGTCGGCGCTCTTACCCTTAGCGGAGTTTTCTTACAATAATGCGGTACATAGCTCCTCCAAACAGACTCCTTTTTTCTCTAACTATGGATTTCATATTACCACTCTGCCAGGCCTAGCAGAGGTTACGGTTCCTGCAGCTCAGGATAGACTTTCGTTCTTAAGGCATAATTTCGAGTTGCTCCAGCAGACTTTACGGGAGGCTCAAAGGAATTACAAAGGATATGCCGATAAGAGACGGAGGAAGAGTCCTGAATTCAAGCCGGGGGATCTCGTTTGGTTATCCACTCGCAACCTCAGGTTATCGTGTCCCTCCAAGAAGTTGGGCCAAAGGTTTATGGGTCCCTTCCCAATCTTGGAGCAAATTAACTCTGTTACCTTTAAATTGAAGCTGCCTGCTAACCTTCGAATCCATCCTGTGTTCCACGTCTCTCTTCTAAAGAAAGTGGTGGAGAATCCGTTTCCGGGTCGTATTGGGGCACCTCCAGAGCCAGTGACAGTACAGGGTGTTGAAGAATTCGAAGTCCAAGCTATTCTCGATTCCAGGTATCGAAGAGGTCGCTTGCAGTATTTGGTCCAGTGGAAGGGCTATACGCCTGAGGACAATTCCTGGGAATCTTCAACCAATGTTCATGCTCCTCAACTGATTCGGGCCTTCCATAAAAAATTTCCAGGGAAACCTGCGTCTGGGCGCATCCGGAGGCCGCGCCTTGGGAGGGGGCAATGTCAGGTACCTGGTCGTTCGCCTAAGGTAGGCGCGCGCCCGATCGCCAGCGCACGTTCCGACGGCCGCGCGCGCTCCGTCGCTCGCGCAAGTATTGACGCCGGCGTACGTCGTGACGCCCGCGCGCGCATTAACGCCGGCGCGCGTCTTGACGCTGGCGCGCGTCATGACGCCGGCGCGCGTCATGACGCCGGCATGCGTCTTGACGCCGGCGCAGGCGCATTGCGCTCAAAAGGACGCCAAAGGCCTACCAGCATTGCGAAGTGATCGTTTCCTTGTGAAAGACGCCAAGCTTGTTTCCTGTGATTGCCTATTTGATTCTCTGACCCGGCCTGACTCTCGATCTTGAAAACTTCCCGCCTGTCCGACCTCGCTTTTGCCTGCCGATTTTGCTCTGACGTTCCGGTTCGGCACTCCTGCCACTCCTCCACTTGGTTCAAGTCCTGTTCCATCCTCAGTGGCTGTGATCCTTAGTGGGAGGTGTAGGAGAGGTCCTTCCTCTACGAGTTCTTCCAGTGACGCGCCCGGCTTGTCCTGACAGAGGTGTAGAGAGACCGCTGAGTCTTGTCAGCCTTCAGAAAGCCCAGAAACAACTGCTAAATGAACGGGTGAGACAGACCAACTTCTCAACTGAGGTCCTGGTTCATAAATTTGATAATGCAAAACAGAGACTGACAGCAAAACTACCGGTGCTGACGTTGCAAAAGAGTGGTTGCATTCACAGAGCGGGCGCAACTGGCACAACGTGCCAAGGGCAAGGAGAGGCAAATAAACAAATTCACCAGTTTATTATCCCAACAACACCCAGCCAACAGACAAATCAACTGGGAGGAAGGAAGAGGAAAACAAGACATGTCGGAATCAAGGATCTGTAGGTAAATAATTTATCAGACAGGGAACTCACAGAACCAGAGAAGATGTCTTAGCCAAGGGACTGAACTTTGCAGTGGCCCCACGGTATGTCCCAGTGGCCCACGGTATGTCCCAGTGGTAGACTTCATCACAGCCACAGAATCATCCATCCACAACAATAAGATCCCAGTGGATGAGGCTGAAAACATCCGGTTAAAAGTATCAGCTGCCCTAGCTAATGCTAAAGCTCTTGCACTTGCCAAGGACTCAAGTGTCACCATCCTGCCAGCGGATAAAGGAAGGTACAGTGGTACTGAGTACATCAGACTACCATGCCAAAGTGTCCACACTGCTCAACGATTCAGACACATATGAGCAACTCAAGAGAGATCCAACAAGCAACTACAAGAAGAAGGTTATAGACTGCTTGCAGCACCTTGAGAAGGAAAAGGTCATCAGTCCAGCTTTGTACCGTCGCCTTTACCCAGGCGAAGCCACTCCATGCCTATATGGACTCCCAAAAATACACAAAGAAGGAGCCCCTTTGAGGCCAATTGTCAGCAGCATTAACTGTGTGACTTATAACATTGCTAAATACGTGGCCAACATCTTAGCCCCCTTAGTTGGAAACACAGTACACCACATTCAGAACTCCATGGACTTTGTCAAAAAAGTGAAGGAGTTAAAGCTGGAGATCGATGATACAATGGTGTCCTATGACGTAACATCTCTGTTCACATGCATACCCACTGCCGGGGCAATTGATACAGTGAGGAAACGGCTGCAACAAGACACCACCCTCAGCAGCAGAACAAAGCTGACCCCAGAACAAGTTTGTTCCTTACTGGACCTGAGTCTCAGTACCACTTACTTCAAGCACAAGGAAGTTTTCTATAGACAAAAACATGGCTGTGCCATGGGTTCGCCTGTGTCTCCAATTGTAGCGAACCTTTACATGGAAGAAGTGGAAAAGAAAGCCCTGGACACGTTCAAGGGAACAACACCAAGTCATTGGTTCAGATATGTGGATGACACCTGGGTCAAAATTAAAGAACGCGAGGTTCCAGCCTTCACCAAACACATAAACTCGGTGGACAAAAACATCACGTTCACAAGGGAAGATGTGAGAGACAGCAAACTGGCTTTTTTGGACTGTGCTATAGTTATCAAAGAGGGGGGGGACCTGGATATTGAAGTATACAGGAAACCCACCCACACAGACCAGTACTTGCTGTTTGATTCCCACCACCCTTTGGAACATAAACTGGGTGTAATTAGGACTCTACATCATCGGGCTGAAACTGTGGCATCCAATGCAGAGGCCAAGGAGAAAGAATATAAACATCTATAAGGAGCTCTGAAAACTTGTGGGTCCCCAGACTGGGCCTTCATCAGAACCAAATCCAAGACCAACAGAAAGACCAGACCTACAAACAGAAGGGAGGAACACAGCAGGCGAAACAACATAGTCATTCCATATGTTGCTGGAACATCGGAAAAACTTAGGAGAATTTTCAACAAACATCTCATTCCTGTGTTTTTCAAACCCAGCAACACCCTGAGACAGAAGCTGGTGCACCCTAAAGACCCAACACCCAAGCACATGGGGAGTAATGTGGTCTATGCTGTCCAGTGTAGTGAAGAGTGCTCAGACTTATACATTGGGGAGACAAAACAACCTCTCTGTAAGAGAATGGCCCAACATAGGCGGGCAAACTCCTCAGGACAAGACTCAGCGGTCTTCTCTACACCTCAAAGAAAAAGGTCACTCCTTTGAGGACAGTAACGAGCATATTTTGGACCGAGAGGACAGATGGTTGGAAAGAGGCCATTTATGCCAACCTGGAAAAACCATCCCTGAACAGAGGAGGGGGCCTGCGACACCGCTTGTCACCAACATACAATGGCGCGGGACATCCTTACCCCGGCAGTTTCACAACAGTTCACACTTCCAGTCATGTACTTTGAAGGATTAACCCCTTCATCAATGAGAATCTTGGTACCATTGTGATTGGATCCTACCTTCTTACACCTGTCAGTTTCAGCCAACACCTAACTGAACAAGTTCAATGGAGCCATTGTGATTGGCTGTCTGTGACTGTACTACCATCAAGGGTTAAATACCGGGGAATTCCCTACCAGTCATTGGAACTGAAGAAGCCACTCGGATGAGTGGTGAAACGTTTTCAAGAAAAACTCAGAAAAGTCCAGTTGTTTTAGACTTAATTCTACTAGATACTGTATATCATGGCCTGGAATGAATGAATCTTCATAGACATACTTAAGGTTAATGACTGGCCATTGCCCCTTTGTGTGCCCCCTGGCTGCCCCCCCCCCCCCCGCCAGCACCTTCCCCTGTGGAACCTGTGTGTCCGGATCTGGTACCAGCACCTCCCAGGGCCTGTAAAAAAGCCCAGAACCAGAGACGGACGGACAAACCGGACTGGTTCTAATAACAGAACAGAATATCCCTGCGAATGGCAGGAGGGTAATGGTGCTGTCTCTTTAGCCCAATCGTCTCTCTCGTTAGAAAGGAGGGAGGAGCCAGTGTTGGCCAACTGTAGGACAAAGTGGCACAGACCGGGCACAAAGTAAGCTGAAAGGGTTAATCTTTTCCCTCACTTTGAGTTGCATATGGATCAGTTATACAGGGGTAACAGAACACAAACTGGGGCAGTTCTGAAAACGAGGAGTTAATAAGACATTGCATCATGGGATGATCTCCTCCCGACTGCCTATAGAAGCGTAAGCTATTGGGAAATCGACAAGGGGCCCTGCCAACCGTCCTAGAAGGCCACCCTGCACAGAACAGCATATTGGGCACATAAATACCAAACACAAACCAAACCAAACCTGCCCAACACACAAATAACCCAAAACCAAATAAACAACACACAACACAAAACCCAAAAACCCAAAAAACCACAAAATCCCAAAAACCCAAAAACAACAAAAACTCCAAAAAACAACCCACCACACCAACAAACACTAACAACCAATCCACAACTCAAACCACAGAACAAATCCCACCCCACAAAACCAAACAAACCTCAACACAAAACAGTAAATACCAGACCAGAAAACCCCGAAGAACCACCCAAAACCCAACAACAAAAATCCACAAATCAAACAACCCAAAAACGACCTAAGCACACCACACACCCAAAACAAAGCCAAAAAAGTGAAAAAAGAAATAAAACAAGAAAAAAACCAAACCAAACAAAAAAACAAACCTAGAAAAAAAAAAACAAGACGAGCCGACTCCTCTGAAGAGTTCATTTATTGATGTCGCGGCATCCAGGTTTGGGACCTGGTACAGACATATAGTGGCAGAGAGATACGATCATATGAGCACCCAAAGGAACCCACAAAACCAAGAAGAAGAACAACACAATGCCTAAAGGGCGCCCCCTCAAACGTAGGCCAACACCCACCGGACCCCACCCAGCGAAAAAAAAAAAAAAGCTAAGCGGACCGCAAACATAAAAAAAAGGACACACAAGCAACCAACACGGCCCAGCCCCGGACAACCCCGCGCACACTGGCCAACCTAGGCAAACCAGGGCGGACTCGCGAAAAATAGCCGCACCCCCGGCACCAGGAAAATGGCGGGGCGCCAACTAGAGCACCAAGAGCCCGGAAGCAGAACAAGCGCTACTCTGGCACCACCCACGGACCCAACCACCCCCGACGCAAGAGACAGCCGCACTGGCAAACCTAAGGCACCGGAAAGCGGCCCGTCCACTGGACACCAAAGGGAGGGAAACCCCCGAGGCCCCACCCACCAAGCACAGCAAAGAATAAAAGCAACAACGGAAGCGGCAACTATACGCGGAACCAAGGAACCACCGGTGCGTCCGCAAAGCACCCACTTCACACAAATTGACAACAAGGAACCCAATACCGGAAAAAAAGCAAGAAGGCCAAACGCAACTCCCGCACCCCACCAAGGCCCAGGCGAAAGCGATAACATCTACGGCACCCAAGCCGGAAACAGCGGGGCGCACTGGCAACACAAGGCCCGGACGGGTCACTTGAGCACCACCCAAAGCGAACAATAACACAAGGCGCAGGCAAGCCCGCCGCACGGCACCCAAGGCCGGCCGGGACTTCATCTCGGCCACAGGCGGGCAGGGAACGCACTGGCACACAAAGCCCACGCAGCGGGTTTACATTGAGCCACCAAGCGCCGGCAGGAAGCGCACTGGCAACCAATGCGGAAGCGGGCAATACATTTAGGCCACCAAAAGGGCCGGGGGCGCACTGGCCCAAGGTGGCATTGATAATAACGGGACTGGAGTTCCACTGTGGAAGGTGACCCCCACCCCCCCCGCGAGAAATTTTCATGGAGAAACTCATGCAGCGAATCCAGCAAAAAAGAAGGCGATTGCCCTAGGCCAAACATTCTAGTGGCGCGGAGCTAATAAAATCCAATTGGATCCTCTCCTGAGACTTCCGACATGATGCCAGTATATTATGTTGCCCGGGGCCTGCAACCCTCGATTAAGGGAGACCACCAATAGAGTGTAGGTGGCAGTTCCATTAATCGGGGTCCGACTTGACAAACACAATTAATTCTGCTTGACAGGAACGTATATAGCAGGACCGGTACCGCAATGGGTTCTGCTCCCAAACACATATGACTATGAATAACCCGTTTATTCAGGCAAATGTTAATTGGTCCCAATGTGGCGTATGGAGAAGCGGTTAGAAACCCAGTGCGCGAGACGCTTAGAGAAAGATGAGATGAATCGGCATCTTGCCACCTAGGGCTGGCTCCGCCCAAATGCCGGGTACACTAATATACAGAAATAGTCATCCCGGCCATTATAGGGCGATTTCGTGCCTCCAATTCTAGTAGATCCAAAAACTCGGGTCCACTTGGAGGGAATGTTGGGGAAGAGCAATTTATGTAGCTTTGCCGAGCTCATCGGGCCCTTTCATGCCCTGGAAACCAGCAGAGGTTTCTCTCCACGATTCAAAGCAGAAATTGCCCCAGGTGGCGGCAGTTGGCTCACTCGGTGGTCGGGAGGGATTTTATGCCACATGGCTGCCAGGCTCATTTAAAGCTCAGATTTGAAAACTACCCCTTTGTCGGGCCAGACAGAGCGCCTTCACGCGTCGGCCCAGGGCGCAAGTAGATCGGCACCTTACATGGGTCAAGATGCCCAATTGTTTTTCTCAGTAGGAAACTGCTCGATGATAGCAGAGACAGGCTGTAACTGGCCTAAATGGAGCCATATGGACAGAGCCACTAAGGTCCCACTCCAGCAGGGCATGACTTACGCTTCGTCTTGGTAACTCGGACCATCTGCCCCCAAGTGGCTTGCACTCATCCATGGAAGAGAGGCACCGAACCCAGGCCGATTTGAAGGTGGGAACCCTAGCGAGCTACCAAGCCTTGGCCCCTTTAGGTGCAGACACAATGTCTTTGGCTCCCTCTCCAGACAAGGCGTCGGGTTCAGCATCGGGAGCCAGGGCCTCTTTACCCCTTCGGTTCTCTAGTGATATTTACCCATGTCAATCCAACTATCGGTTTCTCTGAAAGCAAAAAGGTAACTTACCGCAACCCCTACAGGTTCTCGACAAGAGTATTTACCTAGCAACCGCCTTCAGTTTCTCCATGAGAGTACTCTTATCACATTAGACAACCCCTTTCAGTTTCTATAACTGAGAAAAAAAACCACAAAAAAAAGTATTCCTTAATAATACAAAACCCCTGCCAATCCCTTCGTTCTCTGGGTAACTTCCCTGCATAAAACCCCTTCAGTTTCTTATGCAGGATATACATGCATCCCTTCCGGTATTCTCTGGGTGTTTACCCTACGCAACCCCTTCAGATTCTATGCAAAAGTTATTACCTGGCAACCCTTACAGTTTCTCTGGTATATTACAACTGACAACCCCTTCAGTTCTCTGCCCCGGTACTCACCTGCAACCAGCTTCAGATTATCTCTGGGTATCTTTACCTGCCATCCCTTCGGTTTGCTCTCGCTACAAACAAACCAACAAAAGGTACTTAACACTGCAACCCCTTCAAGTATTCTCATGAGAAACCCAACAAGAAGGTATATTAACCTGCCAAATCCTTCTTTACTCTGCAAGGTACTTTACTACAACCCCACTTCGGTTTCTATGACGGTAGTAATTTACCTGAACCCCTTCGGTTATTCTCTGACAGCAGTGAACACTTTACCTGCAACCCCTAAAATCGGGCTCATTCTCTGAAACGTATTACCTGGCAACCCCTGTCGAGTTTTCCTCTCGAAAAGGTACTTAACCCTGCCAACAAAAAGAGAGATGACTGGATAATGAGCGGCTTCCTACATGAACCTTTCCAAGCAGGGGAAATGAACTGGTTATTATAGAGTCACATCAGCTGTTTTGTATTTGGATCTATTTACTGACTGATATGAGCGGCTCCTACATGAACTTTCCAGCAGGGAATGATGGGTTTATTATAGAGTCCACATCAGCTGTTTGTATTGGGATCTATTTACTGACTTGATATGAGCGGCTTCCTACATGAACTTTTCCAAGCAGGGGAATGACTGGTTTAATTATATGAGTCATCATCTAGCTGTTTCGTATTTGGATCTATTTATCTGACTGATATGAAGCGGCTCCTACATGAACTTTTCCAGCAGGGGAATGACTGGTTATTATAGAGTCACATCAGCTGTTTGTATTGGGATCTATTTACTGAATGATATAGCGGCTCCTACATGAACTTTCCAGCAGGGAAATGACTGGTATATTATAGATCACATCAGCAGTTGATTGGGAATCTTATTACTGACTGATATGAGCGGCTCCTACATGAACTCCAGCAGGGGAATGACTGGTTATTATAGAGTCAACATCAGCTGTTTGTATTAGGGGATCTATTTTACTGACTGTATGAAGCGCTCCTAAATGAACTTTCCAGCAGCGGGAATGAACTGGTTTATTATAGAGTCACATCAGCTGTTTTTGTAATTGGATCTATTTACTGACTGATATGAGCGGCTCCTACATGAACTTTCCATAGCAGGGGAATGACTTCGGTTATTTATAGAGTCACATCAGCTGTTTTTGTATTGGGATCTATTTACTGACTGATATGAGCGGCTCCTAACATGAACTTTCTCAGCAGGGGAAATGACGTGGTTTCGATGAGTCGAGGCAGCTTGTTGTTCATTAGGAGATATTACGACTATCAGTTCAGCGGCTACCTCAAGAAACTTTCCAGTCAGTGCGTTAATGACGGTGTATTAAGAGTCAATCAGGTGGTTGTTTGGGTCTACTCATACATGATAGTTGAGTCGGCTCGCACATGATCTGGCTTCCTATAAGGATATGACTGAGTTTCTGTGGATATGAGGGAATGCCCTAAGATGCGCAAAAGGCATGAATCAGTCAGACCCACGACGGACAACATTTATTGCGTCCCCAAATTGCGGTGGGTACAGGAGCTCTCCAGAGTTGGCGTCTGCAGTTTGAGTTAAATACTGAGTGGGGTAAAAGCTCCGGCAAAGCCATTTGCAGCAGTACCCCTGGATTTGCTAATCGGGCAGTAGAGCCCCACGCAGAATTACAGCCCAATGAAAATGGGTGAGGAAGGGGTTAAGATTGAAGCCAGTGACCTTGAAGCTGATCCCATAGTAACCGAAGGCCACGCCGAACCTGTGGGAGATGCCATAGGGGCTCATATTAGGGGGGGTCAGGAGCCATATCCCTGAATTCCCTTTGTACCTTCAGGCCCAGTGCCCTGTAGTTCTGCTGAGCCCAAATAACTACTAAGAGGTCTGACTATGGCAGAACCAGGGCCCGGGAAGCATTGCCTTATGGGCTCTATCCCCGGCCTCGCTCTGTCTCTTGCCCTATGGGCTCTATCCCCGGCCTCGCTCTGTCTCTTGCCCTATGGGCTCTATCCCCGGCCTCGCTCTGTCTCTTGCCCTATGGGCTCTATCCCCGGCCTCGCTCTGTCTCTTGCCCTATGGGCTCTATCCCGCCTCGCTCTGTCTCTTGCCCTATGGGCTCTATCCCCCGCTCGCTCTGTCTCTTGCCCTATGGGCTCTATCCCGCCTCGCTCTGTCTCTTGCCCTATGGGCTCTATCCCCGGCCTCGCTCTGTCTCTTGCCCTATGGGCTCTATCCCCGGCTCGCTCTGTCTCTTGCCCTATGGGCTCTATCCCCGGCCTCGCTCTGTCTCTTGCCCTATGGGCTCTATCCCCGGCCTCGCTCTGTCTCTTGCCCTATGGGCTCTATGCCCGGCCTCGCTCTGTCTCTTGCCCTATGGGCTCTATCCCCGGCCTCGCTCTGTCCTCTTGCCCTATGGGCTCTATCCCCGGCCTCGCTCTGTCTCTTGCCCTATGGGCTCTATGCCCCGGCCTCGCTCTGTCTCTTGCCCTATGGGCTCTATGCCCGGCCTCGCTCTGTCTCTTGCCCTATGGGCTCTATCCCCGGCCTCTCGCTCTGTCTCTTGCCCTATGGGCTCTATCCCCGGCCTCGCTCTGTCTCTTGCCCTATGGGCTCTATCCCCGGCCTCGCTCTGTCTCTTGCCTTATGGGCTCTATCCCGTCCGGGCCTCGCTCTGTCTCTTGCCCTATGGGCTCTATCCCCGGCCTCGCTCTATCTCTTGCCCTATGGGCTCTATCCCCGGCCTCGCTCTGTCTCTTGCCCTATGGGCTCTATGCCGGCCTCGCTCTGTCTCTTGCCCTATGGGCTTCTATGCCCGGCCTCGCTCTGTCTCTTGCCCTATGGGCTCTATCCCCGGCCTCGCTCTGTCTCTTGCCCTATGGGCTCTATCCCCGGCCTCGCTCTGTCTCTTGCCCTATGGGCTCTATCCCGGCCTCGCTCTGTCTCTGCCCTATGGGCTCTATCCCGGCCTCGCTCTGTCTCTTGCCTTATGGGCTCTATCCCCGGGCCTCGCTCTGTCTCTTGCCCTATGGGCTCTATCCGCCGGCCTCGCTCTATCTCTTGCCCTATGGGCTCTATCCCCGGCCTCGCTCTGTCTCTTGCCCTATGGGCTCTATGCCGGCCTCGCTCTGTCTCTTGCCCTATGGGCTCTATGCCCGGCCTCGCTCTGTCTCTTGCCCTATGGGCTCTATCGCCCCGGCCTCGCTCTGTCTCTTGCCCTATGGGCTCTATCCCCGGCCTCGCTCTGTCTCTTGCCCTATGGGCTCTATCCCCGCCTCGCTCTGTCTCTTGCCTTATGGGCTCTATCCCCGGCCATCGCTCTGTCTCTTGCCCTATGGGCTTATCCCGCCTCGCTCTATCTCTTGCCCTATGGGCTCTATCCCCGGCCTCGCTCTGTCTCTTGCCCTATGGGCTCTATCCCCGGCCTCGCTCTGTCTCTTGCCCTATGGCTCTATCCCCGGCCTCGCTCTGTCCTCTTGCCCTATGGGCTCTCCGGCTTCGCTCTGTCTCTTGCCCTATGGGCTCTATCCCGGCCTCGCTCTGTCTCTTGCCCTATGGGCTCTATCCCCGGCCTCACTCTGTCTCTTGCCCTATGGGCTCTATCCCCGGCCTCGCTCTGTCTCTTGCCCTATGGGCTCTATCCCCGGCCTCACTCTGTCTCTTGCCCTATGGGCTCTATCCCCGGCCTCGCTCTGTCTCTTGCCCACTGTATCGTGGCAGTTCCCACAGTTTGACCCCTACAATGTGTTTCCTATGATCTGTAACACCCTGTGCTATTGGCTGATACATACCACATGATTCCAAGGCATATGCTATTCCTCCTTAGCTGCCGAGTCCTCACCAGATCCAAGAAATTGTACTTCTTGCCTTCCAGCGACACCATTTTGTGCAATTCCTGCAATGGGAGGGTCAGGTGGGTACCAACTGCCAACTGGGCCAACCTGCCAGCTTGTGGCACAGGAACGTCCCCACTGCCCGTTGGCCATGCAGGATAAATATGAACTCATTACACTGGCAATAATCTATTGTACATCTCCCTCCTCCCAACAAATACCCCTCTGCTGCCCCCCAGTGCCTGGGCTAATGGGCCCCCCAGTGCCTGGGCTTATGGGCTTTACCTCTGGAGACACCTTCCCGCTGAATCCCGCTCTCCCGTTCATCTCCGCACACCTGGAAAGGTATCTGTGAGCTGCGCGGGAGTCCTGTTGTGTGAGGAGCCATCGAGCCGACTCTGGGACCCACCTGTGGGCAGGACGGACCCCACATCCATTGCCAGTACTGGTGTGACCCCAACATTTGGCCAGAACCTCTTGGCTTATATCAAGGTTATACGTTATTGGGGGAACAGTCACCAGGGGCTCCCAGGACAGACACTCACCCCAAATCTCCCCCTAAGGTTAGGGTTATTAGGGTTAGGTTTAGGGATAGGGTTAGGGATAGGGTTAGGGTTAGGGTTAGGGTTAGGGTTAGGGATAGGGATAGGGATAGGGATAGGGTTAGGGTTAGGGTTAGGGTTAGGGTTAGGGTTAGGGTTAGGGATAGGGTTAGGGTTAGGGTTAGGGTTAGGGTTAGGGTTAGGGATAGGGATAGGGTTAGGGATAGGGTTAGGGATAGGGTTAGGGTTAGGGTTAGGGTTAGGGTTAGGGTTAGGGTTAGGGTTAGGGTTAGGGTTAGGGATAGGGATAGGGATAGGGTTAGGGTTAGGGATAGGGTTAGGGTTAGGGTTAGGGATAGGGATAGGGATAGGGTTAGGGATAGGGATAGGGATAGGGTTAGGGATAGGGATAGGGATAGGGATAGGGATAGGGTTAGGGTTAGGGTTAGGGATAGGGTTAGGGATAGGGTTAGGGTTAGGGTTAGGGATAGGGTTAGGGTTATTAGGGATAGGGATAGGGTTAGGGATAGGGATAGGGGATAGGGATAGGGTTAGGGATAGGGTTAGGGTTAGGGTTAGGGATAGGGTTAGGGTTAGGGATAGGGTTAGGGATAGGGATAGGGTTAGGGTTAGGGATAGGGATTAGGATAGGGTTAGGGTTAGGGATAGGGTTAGGGATAGGGATAGGGATAGGGTTAGGGATAGGGTTAGGGTTAGGGTTAGGGATAGGGATAGGGATAGGGTTAGGGTTAGGGTTAGGGTTAGGGATAGGGTTAGGGTTAGGGTTAGGGATAGGGTTAGGGATAGGGTTAGGAATAGGGTTAGGGATGGGGTTAGGGATAGGGTTAGGGATGGGGTTAGGGTTAGGGTTAGGGATAGGGATAGGGATAGGGATAGGGATAGGGTTAGGGTTAGGGTTAGGGATAGGGTTAGGGATAGGGTTAGGGTTAGGGATAGGGTTAGGGTTATTAGGATAGGGTTAGGGATAGGGTTAGGGATAGGGTTACGGATAGGGATAGGGTTAAGGTTAGGGATAGGGATAGGGATAGGGTTACGGATAGGGATAGGGTTGGGGTTAGGGATAGGGTTAGGGTTAGGGATAGGGTTAGGGATGGGGTTAGGGTTAGGGTTAGGGATAGGGATAGGGATAGGGTTAGGGTTAGGGATAGGGTTAGGGTTAGGGTTAGGGATAGGGTTAGGGATAGGGATAGGGTTAGGGATAGGGTTAGGGTTATAAGGAATAGGGTTAGGGATAGGGTTAGGGATAGGGTTAGGGTTAGGGATGGGGTTAGGGTTAGGGATAGGGATAGGGTTAGGGATAGGGTTAGGGATAGGGTTAGGGATAGGGTTAGGGATGGGGTTAGGGTTAGGGATAGGGTTAGGGATAGGGTTAGGGTTATTAGGAATAGGGTTAGGGATAGGGTTAGGGTTAGGGTTAGGGTTAGGGTTAGGGATAGGGTTAGGGATAGGGTTAGGGTTATTAGGATAGGGTTAGGGATAGGGTTAGGGTTAGGGATAGGGTTAGGGATAGGGTTAGGGTTATTAGGAATAGGGTTAGGGTTAGGGATAGGGTTAGGGTTAGGGATAGGGTTAGGGATAGGGTTAGGGTTATTAGGAATAGGGTTAGGGATAGGGTTAGGGTTAGGGTTAGGGTTAGGGATGGGGTTAGGGTTAGGGATAGGGATAGGGTTAGGGATAGGGTTAGGGATAGGGTTAGGGATAGGGTTAGGGATGGGGTTAGGGATAGGGTTAGGGATAGGGTTAAGGATAGGGTTAGGGTTAGGGATAGGGTTAGGGTTAGGGTTAGGGATAGGGTTAGGGTTAGGGTTAGGATTAGGGATAGGGTTAGGGTTATTAGGGATAGGGATAGGGTTAGGGATAGGGTTAGGGATATGGTTAGGAATAGGGATAGGGATGGGGTTAGGGTTAGGGATAGGGTTAGGGATAGGGATAGGGATAGGGATAGGGATAGGGTTAGGGTTAGGGTTAGGGATAGGGTTAGGGTTAGGGATAGGATAGGGTTAGGGTTAGGGTTAGGGATAGGGATAGGGTTAGGGATAGGGTTAGGGATAGGGATAGGGTACGGATAGGGGTTAGGGATAGGGTTATTAGGGTTAGTGTATTAGGGATAGGGTTAGGGTTAGGGTTATTAGGAATAGGGTTAGGGTTAGGGTTAGGGATAGGGTTAGGGATAGGGTTAGGGATAGGGTTAGGGATGGGGTTAGGGATAGGGTTAGGGATGGGTTAGGGTTAGGGTTAGGGATAGGGATAGGGTTAGGGTTAGGGATAGGGTTAGGGATAGGGTTAGGGTTAGGGATAGGGTTTAGGGTTATTAGGAATAGGGTTAGGGATAGGGTTAGGGATAGGGTTACGATAGGGATAGGGTTAAGGTTAGGGATAGGGATAGGGATAGGGTTAGGAATAGGGTTACGGATAGGGATAGGGTTAAGGTTAGGGATAGGGTTAGGGATGGGGTTAGGGATAGGGTTAGGGATAGGGTTTAGGGATGGGGTTAAGGGTTAGGGTTAGGGATAGGGATAGGGATAGGGATAGGTTAGGGTTAGGGATAGGGTTAGGGATAGGGTTAGGGGTAGGGATAGGGTTAGGGATAGGGTTAGGGTTATTAGGAATAGGGTTAGGGATAGGGTTAGGGATAGGGTTAGGGATGGGGTTAGGGTTAGGGATAGGGATAGGGTTAGGGATAGGGTTAGGGATATAGGGTTAGGGATAGGGTTAGGGATGGGGTTAGGGATAGGGTTAGGGATAGGGTTAGGGATAGGGTTAGGGATAGGGTTAGGGTTAGGGATAGGGTTAGGGATAGGGTTAGGGTTAGGGATAGGGTTAGGGATGGGGTTAGGGTTAGGGTTAGGGATAGGGATAGGGATAGGGTTAGGGATAGGGTTAGGGATAGGGTTAGGGTTATTAGGAATAGGGTTAGGGTTAGGGATAGGGTTAGGGATGGGGTTAGGGTTAGGGATAGGGTTAGGGATAGGGTTAGGGATGGGTTAGGGATAGGGTTAGGGATAAGGTTAAGGATAGGGTTAGGGATAGGGATATGGGTTAGGGATAGGGTTAGGGTTAGGGATAGGGTTAGGGTTAGGGTTAGGGTTAGGGATAGGGATAGGGATAGGGTTAGGGATAGGGATAGGGATAGGGTTAGGGATAGGGTTAGGTTAGGGATAGGGATAGGGATAGGGTTATCAGGGATAGGGTTAGGGATAGGGTTAGGGATAGGGTTAGGGATAGGGTTAGGATTAGGGATAGGGTTAGGGATAGGGATAGGGATAGGGTTAGGGATAGGGTTAGGGTTAGGGATAGGGATAGGGTTAGGGATAGGGATAGGGTTAGGGATAGGGTAGGGATAGGGTTAGGGTTAGGGATAGGGTTATTAGGGATAGGGATAGGGTTAGGGATAGGGATAGGTTTAGGGATAGGGTTAGGGTTAGGGATAGGGTTAGGGTTATTAGGGATAGGGTTGGGGATAGGGATAGGGTTAGGGATAGGGTTAGGATTAGGGATAGGGTTAGGGATAGGGATAGGGATGGGTTAGGGATAGGGTTAGGGTTAGGGATAGGGTTAGGGATAGGGTTAGGGTTAGGATAGGGATAGGGATAGGATAGGGTTAGGATAGGGTTAGGGATAGGGTTAGGGATAGGGTTAGGGATAGGTTAGGGTTAGGGTTAGGGTTAGGGTTAGGGATAGGGATAGGGTTAGGATAGGGTTAGGGTTAGGGTTAGGATTAGGGATAGGGATAGGGATAGGGGATAGGGTTAGGGTAAGGGTTAGGGATAGGGTTAGGGTTAGGGATAGGGTTAGAGATAGGGTTAGGGTTAGGGATAGGGTTAGAGTTAGGGATAGGGATAGGGTTAGGGTTAGGGGGTTAGGGTTAGGGATAGGGTTAGGGATAGGGATAGGGATGGGTTAGGGTTAGGGATAGGGTTAGGGATAGGGATAGGGATAGGGATAGGGTTAGGGTTAGGGATAGGGTTAGGGATAGGGTTAGGGTTAGGGATAGGGATAGGGTTAGGGTTAGGGATAGGGTTAGGGATAGGGATAGGGTTACGGATAGGGTTAGGGATAGGGTTATTAGGGTTAGTGTATTAGGGATAGGGTTAGGGTTAGGGTTATTAGGAATAGGGTTAGGGTTAGGGTTAGGGATAGGGTTAGGGATAGGGTTAGGGATAGGGTTAGGGATAGGGTTAGGGATAGGGTTAGGGAGGGGGGTTAGGGATAGGGTTAGGGATGGGTTAGGGTTAGGGTTAGGGATAGGGATAGGGATAGGGTTAGGTTAGGGATAGGTTAGGGATAGGGTTAGGGTAGGGATAGGGTTAGGGTTATTAGGGAATAGGGTTAGGGAATAGGTAAGGGATAGGGTTACGGATAGGGATAGGGTTAAGTTAGGGATAGGGATAGGGTTAGGGGATGGGGTTAGGGATAGGGTTAGGGTTAGGGATAGGGTTAGGGATGGGTTTAGGGTTAGGGATAGGGATAGGGATAGGGTTAGGGTTAGGGTAGGTTAGGATAGGGTTAGGGTTAAGTTTAGGAAGATAGGGTTAGGGATAGGGTTAGGGATGGGTTGGTAAGGGATGGGGTTAGGGTTAGGGTTAGGGATAGGGTTAGGGATAGGGTTAGGGATAGGGTTAAGGTAGGGTTAGGGTTAGGGTAGGGTTAGGGATAGGGTTAGGGTTAGGGTTTAGGGATAGGGTTAGGGTATAAGGGTTAGGGATAGGGTTTAGGGATAAGGGTTAGGGTTAGGGATAGGGTTTAGGGTTGGGATAGGGTTAGGGAATAGGTTAGGGATAGGGTTAGGGATGGGGTAGGGATGGGGTTAGGGATAGGGTTAGGGATAAGGGGTTAAGGGTATAGGGTGTTAGGGTGTTAGGGATAGGGTTAGGGATAGGGTTAGGGATAAGGGTTAGGGATAGGGTTAGGGTGGGGTTTAGGGATAGGGTTAGGGATAGGGTTAAAGGGATGGGTTAGGGATAGGAGTAGGGTATAAGGGATAGGGTTAGGGTAGGTTTAGATAGGGTTTAGGTACGGGTTATAGGGTTAGGGATAGGGTTAGGGTAGGGATAGGGTTAGGGTTAGGGATAGGTTAGGGTAGGTAGGGTTAGGGATGGTTGTAGGTAAG